>NC_089587.1:140855869-141017528 GCF_019320115.1 Miscanthus floridulus | reverse complement strand
GAGCACTAGCATCTTCATGTGCCTTTCCACAAAATTGGCTCTCTTGCACCATGTTGATGAGAGCCGGCTTGAGCTCGAATCCATTCTCCAACATTGACACTAGGTCTAGTACAGATGTTGGCAGTGGTTGGAGCAGAGAATTCATAGAGAGTCCTGTCAGCCATGGCTTCAAATTTTGGTGTTAAGCTTTGCCTTATATGCTATCTTTCAACTCTAAAGCTAAGACTTTTTTTGAGTTTAGCCTTAGTCCTCTTAAGTAGTGATTCTAGATCATCAATGTAGTTTTTCGGAAGGTCAAAACTGGTCATACATTACCCTACATAAGATATGAAAGTAGACAAAACAAGGGTAGTCCTACTTGAGCTGGGGTATATGGTTTATCTCGATCACATCAATAAGTATAAGTTTATCAATACTTCCTTTGCCTAGCTACCTTCCCCGGCAATGGCGCCAGAAATGCTTGTTGGTATTTCTTAACATGTCACTTGTTTGAAGTACTTAGCCACCTATCATAAACCTATATCCCTAACTTTACTAGGTTGTCATCCCTAGTGTTGATGCAGAGATATTTGTTGGTACTACATAGTACTACTACTATAATAATACTAAGCAGTTGTTTATTAATTATGTGACTAGAGAGAATATATATAAATCTATGAACCAAAAGTATCCGCAAGCGCACAGATAATATACCATTGTAGCATTTTACCTAAGAGTATTCTAGGTATCGTTATTTAGATTTTTACCATTGGGAAGGTCTAGCATGGATATGTAATGATAACTTATACAATTGAAGGAGAAATAAACCATAATCAATGTTCTACTCATAACAAGGGTAAATCATAGGATAAAAGATATATATATTTATATAATAATAAGTATTGATCAATGATAAATCACTCAGAATACTCCTTTCTATGGCAATAACATGGTCAGGTAGAATATTAGAGGAATAATTCCTAACTCATTCTAAATTACAAGTCAAAGCATACATTGATTAGTGGAATTATACCTAGTAATCATGGCTAAGATCATCTTTATATCTACACATAAGGGATATTACTAGGGAAGAGTAAGAACAGAGCTTATCTTCCTTCATAATCAGATCCTACGTGCTACCTACATCGGGGAGTGGACTACAAAGGACTCAATGGGAGTGTCACGTTCGTGATCTACCACATGACCCAGAATATAGGGTGTATTCGTAGGTAAACAATGTATAAGAACCATGCTTACACAATGTCGACCACCCACCCATTGTACCTTAGAGTGAGGGCTATACAAACTTATGCATGCACATGATGATAATCCAACTATACTAAGCATATAATCAAAGTAGACGACGAACATTATAACAAAGAACATGAATAAGATGAATACTAATATTGTCATAACAATTGTAGCAAGCATATAAAAATAATGGAGATACAAAAGAGAGAGGGGGTACAAAGATTATAACAAAGCATGCTCTTGACATGATCGAGAATCTAAGCGAAGCCTGCTTACCTCCCTCTAGAACTAGCCTAACTAGCTATGCCCTAGAATATGCTGGAGCTCTAAGGATGATTAGGGTTTCTATCTTCTCAAATGACTTGATGACTAGGTTTATGCCTAGGGGGAGAGGCAGGGGCTAGATTATATAGCCCTGAGGGTCCAACGTGAGCCCTTAGATCAAACCGACTTAAGCAATGGCCTAAATGCATCCTCAAAGGTAGTGGAAGACTGACATACGAAGCTGGCTAATAGGTGGGTCCATGGGGGGCTAGGCGACATAATAGTAGGGACGAGCAGCCCCACATGTCATCCCCTTGCTCTTTGCTTTGATGACATGGCTTCTAGAGTGTTCTAGAGTCTTCCCATGTAGGTACCGCGGCAAAACTCTGTATTTTCCTTTGACGATAAGGTCCTCCTTGACAATTTTCTGATTAAACCCTGCTAGAAACACAGATTCACTAGAACTTGTGGAATTTATTAGTTTAAACCCCTAAACCTTTAGTGGTGATTATATTTATGCCCTTATGCATGTTTAATTGATGGCTTATGTTGGTTGTTAACTACCATCAACAATGGGTAAGTTTGAAAGTCAGACCGGTTTATTCTAATCCAGAGGAGAATTCTTGTTTGAACACATGTGTACTTTTGAGGAGTGAAAGCATCGACGCAACTCCTGATCCAGTTGCTGAGTTTAGCATTGCTTAGGGACAAGCAAAGGTTAAGCTTGGGGGAGTTTGTTGATGGTAGTTAACAACTATTTTAAACCATCAATATAACATGTATAAGGGCATGAATATGATCACCAACGAAGGTCTAGGGGTTTAAACTAACAAATTCCATGAGTTTTAGTGAATCTGTATTTTCTACAGGGTTTATCCAGAAAACCGTCAAGGTGGACCTAGATGTCAGACTTAATCACGCATATCCACAGTGATAACAACCCTAGAAGGGTCCAAAATACTCGAGAGGACTCCACACCAAAGTGGAGGGCAAGGCGTCGGTGCCACCTATAGGCTGGCCGGCCCTTGGGGCCCATGTGTCAGCCCCACATTGCTATGTCGGTTCTCCATCTCCTCCTAGATTGCATCTACGCTGTTTATTTAAGTCAGTTTGATCTGAGGGCTTAGGATTGACGCTCTGGCCTATAGATACCAGCCCCTACCACCCCCTGAGGCGTAAGTCATTTGTGAATATAGAAACCCTAATCATCCTTAGAGCTCCACCATATTCTAGGGCATAGCTAGTTAGGCTAGGTCTAGAGGGAGGCAAGCGGGCTTTGCTTGGATTCTTGATCGTGTCAAGAGCGTGGTTTGGTATAATCTTTGTGCCCCATCTCTTTTGTATCTCTCATTACTTTTATATGTTTGCTACAATTGTTATGACATACATCTTCATATTTATCATATTCCTAGTTATAATGTTCATCATCTACTTTGATTATATGCTTAGTATAGTTAGATTATCATCATATTCACGCATAAGTTCGTATAGCGCTTGCTCCAAAGTACATGGTGAGTGGTCGATATTGTGTAAGCATGGTGCTTATACGTTGTTTACCTATGGATACACCCTATATTCCGAGCCATGTGGTAGATCGTGGTTGTGACACTCCCATTGAATCCTTTGTAGTCCACTCCCCGAATATAGGTCTACAAGTAGGATCTAGTTACGAAGGAAGACAAGCTCTGTTCTTAATCTTCCTTAGTAATATCCCTTATGTGTAGATATGAAGTTGATCTTAGCCATGACTACTAGGTTTAATTGCACTAATCAATGTATGCTTTGACTTATAATTAAGAATGAGTTAGGAATTATTCCTCTAATATTCTACTTAACCATGCTAATACCATAGAAAGGAGTACTCTGAGTGATCAATGATTAATTATTATGCACTATTCATATATACATTTACCTCTTGACTTACCCTTGTTGTGAGTAGAATATTAGTTGTGGTTTACTTCTCCATCAAGAGTATAAGTTATCAATACATGTCCTTGCCAGACCTTCCCTGTGGTAAAAATATAAATAATGATACCTCCCAGGTGAAGTGCTATAATGGTATAATTATCTGTGCACTTGCAGATCCCTTTCATTCATATATATCTATATATTCTTTCTAGTCACATAAAATAATAAAGAACTACTCTAGTAGTAATACTAGGTAGTACCAACAAGCATATCTAGCATCATCACTAGGGTTGACAACCTGGTAAAGTAATGTTAAAAGATGTAGATATAAATTAGGTGACTACTAAAACAAGTGATAAGTTAATAAATACCAACAAGCATTTCTGGCGCCGTTGCCGGGGACTAGATTCAACTCTGTTCTTCATAGCGATGCTAAGGAATGTCAACAATGTTACTTACCTAATATTCATCTTTTTATTTTTTTCTCTCATGTGCACCTATTTATATATCCGATGACTTAGTTGTTGCCTTTTTGGTTTTTTCATAATAATATAAATAAACATAAAACTAAAAGAGGATGATAATAAATAATTAAAGGATGCATGAATTTGACACCTAAAATTTACCAAAAAAACTACTCGTTGTAGCTTGTTGCACTATATCTACCGATTATTTTTTTATTTGTGTGACTGCATCTGCGGCTGTTTGAACTAAGGCCTATAATTTGGAAGCAAGGGAAGGCAGGCCCAGGGATGGAAAACCCTCCATAAATAACTAAATGGGTTATTGATATCCCCATGGATTTCCTAAACTAGAAAAAATCATGGATTCTATGAGGATTTGAGTTTCTAGAGAAAGAGAAAAAAAGCATTCTCCTGCTCGCTAGTGCTCTGGCGATTCACTGGATGAGTGGTTGTACTTTGGATCATCATCCTCCTCGCTGGAGTCACAGTCGGTGTTGTACTGTGCCATCGCTCGAGTACGTTCCCATTGCTCGTCGTCGTTACTACTCAAATCGCCAGTGTAGTAGTCGAGGGGTTGACGTGTTTTTCTGCTCTGATAATGAGAAAGTCCGCAGCTCTATGTATTTAACGTGCGGGACTTTCTCATAATTAGAACAGGAAAACACGCCCACCCCCCAACTACTACACCGATAGCTCATATTCTAAATCTATTTTATTAGTAATTAGTTACGTTACAGGGACTCATGTCTTCAAACATTTGTTAGCATCTACGTCGAGTATAAATATCCTTCCTGGTCTCTTTTACTTTTCACTTGCAAGTTGCTAGCCAAGGAAAGGAGGCAGTGTTACAACTTCATTAGCAGCTATTGCCCATAGAACCATAGTGATCGTCCTTATTGAGGTGAGTTTTAGTTTCTTTGTCATTTTATTCTAGTCAGGAGCAAGATCTCAATCGAGGCTAAGATATGACCTAGGCAATATTCTATTGCTTTGTACTGGTTCTTGCTTGTTCAAGGTGTGTGTTTTTTCAAATGTGGTTTTTTCTAATGATTTTTTCCTTGTGTTTTTTGTTCTGTATATAGAGAGATGTTGTTGTACCACAACACCCATATGTTTACTCCACCAGCAAGCTTGCGCTTTGGTGGCTAGGAGTGTCACCAGGTATCATAGAAGGGGTGCTTGTTGCTTGGGGACATCATGTTCATCAACAGCCCTAACTGATCATTGTTGAAGCTGTAGTTTGTTATATGCTTGGTAAAGATTGCTTTGGTACAGTTGTCGAAGACAATGATAGTGGTGAGATTTTTGTTTGTGTTAGGAATTTTGAGCAAATGAAAAGACTTAGTAGTGTTACTGTGTTTGTGGGAGGAGACTCTGTCATCTTCACTCATGTTGATCGACTGAATGCAATTTGTCAACCGTCTGACATGAGTCCCCTTGGAAAGATGAGATGTTTTAGACATTAGAGATAAGAGAAATACTATGTAATGTACTTTTGTATATAAAGGAATGAAGTTATTATGTTGGTCCAACTATATTTATCTTCCTTTATTTCTTTCATACTTCATATACTTCGGTTGATTCTTATTACATTGAGTTTTTTTTTATTTGGTCACATTTGACAATTTTGACTCCTTGATTGGGGACGAAGGGAGTAGTTGAATTTAGATTTGGGCTGATCGCAACGGTTAAAGAACGGATGCATAGCCATTGAAATGTTTGTGCACCCTATAGATAGAATGATCATCTAAAATTTTCACTAGCTAGACACTAGTGCAGTGATAAGGTTTATCACAGAAGGTCTGGTGGTTTGAAATCGTGACTACCCAGATAGTATTGATGAATGACGTGTGGCATCTATTTTCATCTTGTAGGCTCCTAGATTCTTGCGTAGGCGCATGCGCATGGGTGGCGTCAGTAGGCAGTTCTAGCAGGGACGTTGCCTCACTGCCCATCGCATTGATGTGATGGGGCAAAGCCGAACCACCCACCCACGCAAACGTGTCAGTGGTCGTGGGTCGTGGGGTGGTTCCATGGGTTATCTGCTACCTTTTGCGATCATCTACCTTTCCACCCCAGATCTCCTCCTTCCATCCCAAACCTTTAGCCCTCCACCCTACTATGCCCTTTGCACTGCCGATGCCTCCTATGAGGACCATGACCACGCAGTGGACAAAGTTGTTCATCGACCGCAAGGCATTTGATGAGCTACGATTGAACGCGGTGATCCCGAAGGCCACCGACGTGATCGAGTGGAGAGTCCCACTGAGAACCGAATTGGAGCCGAGGCCGGAGGAGAATGAGGTCGTCTCTTTCACCCATTTCCACTCTTTTGGGTTTGGGGTGCTAGTGCACCCCTTACTCTGGTGGTTGCTATACTACTACGGGCTCTGCCTCCATGACTTGACCCCAGAGGAGATCCTCCACCTCTCTATCTTCATTATGCTATGCGAGGGCTTCCTAGGAGTCTCTGTGTCATAGAACCGACCAATTTATAAGAGCACAAGTACAAAAACAATCGCCAAAACGAGCAAATTCTCGCACTTGAGCCCATATAAACCTGGTAGTCAACTGAAACCACGAAGGATTTCAAACCAACTTGCATACAACCAAGATCATAGTAATTCAACATAACATATCATACGTTACAACATTTCACAGATAGTTTGCAAATAGATTACATCACCTTAGAGTCATCGTTATTACAGAACAAGTGTTGTAAAGTACGCGGAAGCAAATAGTTTAACTTACACACCCGAGTTCAAATACAAATACTGGTTTGCTAATCACAACCCGCAAAAGCATGTAGATAAGAGAAACAGAGATCATGCCCATGATCTAGTCTTCGTCACCCGCCGGGTGGAGATAATACTTACAGAATCCCTGATATAGAAGGTCATCTGCAACAAGAGGGAATAAACCCTGAGTACAAGAATGTACTCAGCTAGACTTACCCGTCAGAAACCAAAATAAAACACACCAAGGATCATGCATAGCGTAATTTAGTGGATCTGGCTGACACTTTCTTTTTGTGGAAAAGCATAAGTAATAATGATGAACTCTTAACCTGAACTAGCAGTGACTTTTAGCCATTAACCTGTCATCTATATTAGCACCTGTACTAAACAATTATTTGATTAAGATGCAAACAATAATAACCATAGCAGTTATAAATCGTGGCAACATTATCATCATCATCCATTTAACCATATCGTTAGATTAATTGAATCTACGTTGCCGCTGCTCAGTCAAGTTCTCACTATCTGGGAGAGACGGCGATTCGAATCGATACCTATCTAGCTGGAGGGGTATTCCTAACACAAACCTTGCTTCCCCCGTCAGGGTCGCAAACAAGTCACCGTTGGTACAATTCAGGAGTCGTGAGTCCGAACAGTGCCACAAAATCAGAGAACCACTCTGCCATGAATGCTCGGTGACTTAACCCGCCCTTGGGCTTACGCCAATGGCTCCCCGCACATCCTTACTTCCATCCAGATTGCGGACCCCTGCTCGCATCCCCGGCCTAAATCGAGCTGCTAGGCTTCGCGGTCAGAACGACTTATCTGGCCAGCTAAGTGTTAGGCTGCGTTCAACATGACATAAGGACGTACAACGTATCGGTCCTTAAACGACATAGACGGAGTCACTATGTCCAAACCTACACAAGACTTCGCCCGGTCTTAATTCATTATTAACATGGTTCTTTTCCATGATAGCAAATATAGCCAACCATGATCCACCTCATCCTAAAGCTCGCAAGTGACAGGAAATCACCTGACTTCTATCGCACTAAGCATGGCTAAGCATTTAATCTGTTCCTGAACTTAAATAGGATTCTAGTGCGATATCTGGACAAGGATGGATATATAATGCAATAATTGGTTCCAACCAATTCCTATACTTAATGCATCATCAACGAATAAAAGATACTCAAGGTATTTGTAAAAATATGGGAGACTTAATATGCTCCGGGGCTTGCCTTTTAGGAAAGAGGACGGTTGGTGGTCAGGGCACTCGGGCAATTCCTCCTCGGCGGCTGCTTCGTCGATTTCCTACACCTCGGGCTCCTCCTCCTGGTTGGCTCCCTCGAACTCTAGTAGCGTCACTCCCTCCGGCAAACCTATTGCATGAATGCGCAAGATAAATATCATGGATGCACATGAACGAAGTTAGGGATGCTCGGGGAATGCACATGCTTACTGCAGTCCACATTTTCTGACTTAGGCTCTATTCAAATCACTTTACTTACCAAGTTTATACAATCTAATGTACAATTGCTCATCTTTAGTTAAGGACCTAGCACCTGCACCTTAGCATGTTCTCAAGTTAGGCTAGCACCTAAACAATCAACAAGAACATTGCAACAAGGCATGCACACAAACATTCATATTTCAGCGAAACAGAGACTATACAGCGGTACGGTAAACTGACCATAACTGAAGATCTACAATTCCAAATGACATGCCACAAGACAATTTGGAAAGCTTATGAAATTACCTACAATTCATTTAGACCTCAAGGCGTGATTCCAACCTTTACTAGGTCGAATTTATAGAATTACATGATCAGGTCCAAACAAGACAGCGAACAAGCAATGCTGTGATCTAACTTTGAACAGCTGTAGCTCCTAAACTACTGGGCCAAATGCCACCAAATTTTGATAGGTGCTAGATACATACGTTATCTACACACATTCCCAGAAAACCAAAATATCATGGGGAACTTTGTAAAGTCCCGAGAACTGTCCAGAAAGACGTAATGCCAGGAAATATTTATTAACTTATGTTGCAAACAATTAATTGGACAAAACCAACTCTACTCACTTATTACACATGTCACAAGAACACCATAAAGTAAAGTGTTCACCACCAATTCATTTCTTTTAATGCCTTTCTTAATTTATTTAATTCATTAAGAGAAATGACAAACATATTTGAGAACTACACCATTTAATCTACAAAAATTACAGTAGGTACTACATGCTCCAAGTAGACCACTATAAAAATTTCACATCGTTTGAGCAAGTATAACATCCTACACAAAAATGATAAGACATAATGGCTTAAAATGACATAATTAGGAAACCCTAGTGAAAAGTGTCAAGCAACATATTTTATATTTTTCCTAGCATCCTTAAGGTACTAGGACATTCCCCACAAAAGTTCATGGCCATTGGATTCCTAGATAAATTACAAAAATTCACACAAGGATCATTCAATGATAAAAGGAAAATCTATAACTCACAAACCATACATGGAATGACTCTAAAATTTTTACCAGAGCTTCTACTAAGCAAGAATAGCTCACCAACAAAATTTCATAATTTTTGGAGCACAGGAACTCAAGATATAATTTAAACAAGTTTGCATGCATTTAAAAACACATTTCAAGTTCCTATTTAATTCATCCAAAAATTCCACTACAAGTGTTCATGTTATATTTTTCCTAAATACTACACTTCACTATGATCCTAACAAAATTGGAACCACCCAATTTGGATCTACAAAACTAGAGATACAAATTTTACAAAACAGCATTCAAAACTGGAAATATTTGAACTGGCTTCTAATACACGGTCACTGACAAGCGGGGCCCTCTGGTCAGATGACCCCACAGGTCAGCAAGAGGAAAACAGGGGAGGCGGCTGTGGCAGCAAAACTCGCCGATGGCGGCTTCACCGGCGACGAGGAGGGTACCTCCGTGCTCGCCATGATCTCCCGCATTGATTGACCTACTAACCCTAAGCTCTAGCGGACTCTAGGTAGGGCGGCCATGCTAGCGACGGCGAGCTTCCATTGTCTCCTCCGAGCTCAGTATGAGCTTCATGAGATCACAATGGAGCTAGCAAGGAAGGAAAAGGAGGATGAGAGGGACCCTAGCTATCCCGACCATGGCGGCCTCGAACTCCGGTGAGGTCGCGCTCATGGCGGTGGCGGCGGAAGTGGCAAATGTGCCCTTACGTCGACTCGATAGGCTCAGCTAAGAGGTGGAGGAGGTAGAGGAGGACACAACGAAGCTTTGGGCTAGCTGGAGCGAGGCAAGACACGATAGCAAGCCCGCGCGAGCTCGGCGGGGCAATGGCGACGACAGTGGCTTGTTTCTCTCCGTGCTTCAGACGCGTGCGAGAGGGAGGAAGCGACTGAGAGCGAGCGGGAGGGCAGGCGGACGCGAACTCCTTGCAGTCACCCGCGGCCAGCAATGCCAGGCCAGTCACGGTGCGTGGCGGCCATGATGCGGCAATGGCCTATGGCCGGTCAGCCACTGTGCCGGTCTGAAAATCCCGATTCAGTGCTCCACGGTGCCGACTGACAGAGCAAGTTCATCACTCCATATCTCCTAAACCATGTTGATTCAGCTCATGGCGTAGTTGACAAAGTTGTAGTACTAAGTGAGATCTTCAACTTTTCCAATTCGAGCTTGAGCTGGTTTGGCTTGGTTAGGGAGCTACAACGTGAATAAGTTGTGTACATGAAACTGGAATCCAGTCTTCACACTTAGAAAATTTCTAAGTGTTGAATACAACCCCAAAACTGACTTGTGGGACCTTTTTGAGCATGTTGTGCACATTTTCATGACTTTGCTTCTAAACAAAGTTTGTTCCTTATAAAATTTGCTAGAACTTTTCTTTAGGTTGCTCAGACATGCAAACACTCTAAGCTATACTTTTTAAATAGTCAAACTCAGGAGCTCTAGGGGTCCATAATGGTCAAACCATGACTTGGAAACCTAATTAGGCAAAATGATCAACATGAACATTGTTCCTAATGACATTCTAAGTATAACTAAGTTGCTTAAGAGGATAATTAGCCACACCACACATTGGTCGCACCAAAATCAAGCATCACATGCATTGAAACAAGGAAAAACAAGTGAAATGTTACCTTTATTTCAAAGTCATGTTTCACATGTTTCATGATTTTGTTGCATAGTACTAACTAGCCATGTTTCACTAAAGTGAGTTGCACATGTTGCACTTGAGTGTTGCACACTATTCATTTCATAAAACAAACACACATGAAATAAAACTATATGTTGCAATGTTTCAAAAACATGTTTCATGCAATATAAGCTCATGAATGGATGAATGATGCTCATGTTCATGAAATGCAAGTGCAAATGTGGAAGCCAAACACCTGGGGTGTTACAGCCCTCCCCCCTTATAAAAATCTCGTCCCGAGATTTGACAAGCGTACCATTGTTGATAGAATTCCTTATAACCGTCCCTCAAATAATCTTCTCTTTCCCACGTTGCATCGCGTTCACTACCCTGATTACTCCACATGACTTTGTAGAACTTGACCACCCAACTTCGAGTCACTCGCTCACGAGTGTCAATTACTCGGACCGGCTTTTCTTCAAAGGTCAAATCAGATTTTTAACTTGATATCCCACAGTGGAACTCTCTCTTTAGGGACGCGAAGACATTTCTTCAATTGGGATACATGAAAGACATTGAAGATAGCACTCATCTCAGGAGGTAATTGGATCTTGTATGCTACCTTACCACTTTGTCCAATGATTTCAAACGGACCAACATATCTCAGTGCAAGCTTTCGCTTCACACCAAAGCATTGGACATTCTTCATGGGTGAGACTTTCAGATAAACAAAGTCTCCAACTTTGAACTCAATAGGTTTTCTACGATGATCAGCATAACTTTTCTGCCTAGCTTGAGCTATGGCCATATGGGTTTGGATAGTACGGACTTGTTCTTCAGCTTCTTAAACAAAATCAATTCCATAATATCTCCTTTCACCGGCTTCTACCCAATTCAACGGGGTTCTACACTTTCGGCCATACAAAGCTTCAAACGGTGCCATCTTGATACTCTCTTGATAACTATTATTGTACGAGAATTCAGCTAGGGGCAACCACTTTTCCCATGAACCCTTAGCCGAGATGACACATGCTCTCAACATATCTTCTAAGATTTGATTCACTCATTCAGTTTGCCCATTGGTTTGCGGATGATAGGCAGAACTTCTTACTATCTTAGTTCTTAATAATCCGTGTAAGTGCTCCCAAAAGCGAGCAGTGAACTGTGGTCCTCTATCATAGACAATAGTGCGAGGTATCCCATGAAGTCGGACTATCTGATTAAAGTACAACTCTGCATAGTCAGTGGGACAGAAATCTATGCAGACAAGAATGAAGTGTGCAGACTTGGTTAGACGGTCTACAATCACCCAAATGGAGTTAAAATTCCTCTGAGTAGTAGGGAGCCCAACGATAAAATCCATACTTATCTCCTCCCATTTCCAACCTGGAATAGAGAGTGGCTGAAGCAATCTAGCTTTCATGTGCATAGCTTTGACTCAACAACAAGTGTCACACCTAGCCACATAAGCGGCTATCTCCTTCATCTTGGTCCACCAAAAGCAAGACTTCAAATCATGATACATTTTGTTACTACTAGGATGAATAGATAATTTAGAGGAATGGGCTTCGGATATGATTTGATTTCTAAGCTCTCTATCCTTCGGAACCACCAACCTATCCTTGAACTATAACACATCATTCTCATCTACCCAAAAATGTTTGGTTTCTTGCTCTTTCATCTTGCGCTTGATGTGGAACACACCTGCATCTGTCTTCTGTAGCTCGACAATTTAACTCTGTAGAGTATAACTAACAGTGATGTTGTAAAGGACTGCAGGATGTAGGAGTTTTGACAAATGGAAGTCACTTTCAATCAAAGAGTGGCAATGAGATTTCCTGCTTAAGGCATCCGTAATGACATTTGCCTTGCCAGGGTGATAGTGCACTTGGAGGTTATAATCCTTGATCAACTCGAGCCATCTTCTCTGACGCATATTCAACTCAGGTTGAGTGAAGATGTACTTAATACTTTTATGATTAGTGTAGATGTTGCACACATTACTAAGCAAATAATGTCTCCAGGCCTTCAAAGCATGAACAACTACAGCGAGTTCCAAGTCAAGCGTCGGATAGTTCACCTCATGCTTCCAAAGTTGGCGAGAGGTATAAGCAATGACTCTACCCTCTTGCATAAGAACACCTCCTAAACCTATACCTGATGCATCACAGAACACATCGAAAGGTTTCTCGATATCCGATTGCACCAAAACCGGAGCCGAAGTTAGAAGAGTTCATAGGGTGTGGAAAGCCGCATCACACTCGAAAGTCCAGACAAACTTCATGTCTTTTTGCAGCAACCGAGTCATAGGCTTGGCTATTTTAGAGAAATCCAGGATGAAGCGATGATAATAGCCAGCCAATCCCAAAAAACTCCGAACCTCATGCACCGAGATGGGATCCTTCCAGTCCAACACTTCTTGCACCTTGGTGGGATCCACCATAATTCCACCATCGGACAACACGTGTCTGAGAAAAGGTACCTCACGAAGCCAGAATTTACACTTGCTGAACTTTGCATAAAGCTGATGTTCCCGTAATCTAGTGAGAACCACTCGTAAATGTTCAACATGATCTTCTTCATTCTCAGAATAAACCAGGATATCATCTATAAATACCACCACAAATTTGTCCAACTCAGGCATAAACACCGAATTCATCAAATACATGAAGTGTGCGGGGGCATTGGTCAATCCAAAGGACATAACAAGGTACTCGTACAGACCGTATCTTGTGGAGAATGCAGTTTTTGGAACATCCTCAGGCCGAATTTTGATTTGATGATAACCAGATCTCAAATCAATCTTGGAAAAGACTTTTGCTTTAGACAACTAATCAAATAAGATATCTATGCATGGTAGAGGGTACTTATTCTTGATTGTAACTGCATTCAAGGGCCTATAATCTACACACATGCGTAGTGATTGATCCTTCTTCTTTACAAAGATAGCTAGGCACCCCCACGGAGATGAACTAGGATGGATAAGACCTTTCTTTAGAAGTTCATTCAACTGAGTCTTAAGTTCGGCTAGTTCATTGGGAGGCATTCTATAAGGCCTTCTAGAGATGGGCGCTGTACCAGGTAGCAACTCTATCTTGAACTCCACGTCTCGATCCGGGGGCAATCCGGGCAAATCATCAGGAAAACATCCAGAAAATCACATACTACTGGGATATCTACCATAGCCTTTACTTGCACCGCATTAGCCGCACAAGAAAGATTGAGGTCCATGGGTAGCTATACTAGAAAACCCTCCTAATTACAAGGATCTCTGAGCATGACTACTCTAGTCGATGTATCAATAAGCACTCCATGTCTGCTCATCTAGTTCATTCCCAATATCACGTCGATACCCAGCCCTGGTAAAACTACCAGATCAACCTGATAACTTCACCCCTCTATCTCAAATTGTACATCCCCAACTACAAGCTTGGTTGGGATAGTACCACTGGAAGCCCTAATACAATAACCCTCACCATCAATAGTGTATGTTTTCTGCATAAACTTGGATGCAAATGCGGGACTAATAAAAGAATGCGAAGCACCCAAATCAAATAGTACAACTGCGGGGTGTTGATCAACCAGGAACTTACCAGCAGTTACTACCTCTCCTGATGGAATATCGGCAATATTAGTGTGGTTCACCTGCCCCTGACAGCCACCTTGGTAGTTATTCTTCTTGGGGTAAGGACACTTCCTCGACCAGTGGCCTGGCTTGTTGCAGTTCTAGCATGGCATGTTGCTTGGTGGAACATTGGAACTGCCTTGACTGGTAGTGCCCTTGGGAAGAGCAACTATAAACGCCTTGCAAAACCTAGTCTTGCCTAGATTCTTCTTCAGCGGTGGGCGGAATTTAGCAGCTAATGCTGGAGGATGGAATGGAGCCCTCTGTGTGACTGGAGCCTTGGATTGTGAGGCACCCGCCTCATAGGCCCTCTTACGATTCTTCAAAGCAACATATACAACATTGTTGTTCTCTTGCGATAAAGCATCACTCACAAACTCATTAAAATGAGCACACTTGCAATTTCCCATGGTCTTCATCAATTTGGGGCTAAGTCCCCGCTTGAAACTAGCGATATTTTTGGCATCGGTGTCAACAAACTCAATAGCATACCTTGCAAGGTTATTGAAAGCTTGTAGGTATTCATTCAAGCTCTTGTTCCCCTGGGTCAGCTTCATGAACTCCGTATGCTTGATTGCCATGAGACCAGGAGGAATATAATTTTCCCTAAAAGCAGACTTGAACTGATCCCAAGTGATTTGGGCATTAGTGGGCATAGTGGACCGATGATGACTCCACCAAATACTAGTTGGCCCATGCAGTTGGTGAGATGCATACTCAGTCTTTAGCACCTCAGTCAAGCGAAGCAGAATGAACTTCTGCTCAAGAGTGTTCAACCACTCATCAGCTTGGAGAGGCTCTTTAGCCTCCTTAAAGATCGGTGGTTTAGTGTCAAGAAAATCTTTGAAGTCGCTATACTGATTTGGTTCTGGTCCTTGGCATGCACCATGACCATCACAATTTGCAATCATGCGGAGAGCCTTAGCCATAGTGCGCTGTCCTTCCACAAGAATTGCCATCAATTCCGTTGGTGTGGGTGGTGGTGGCGGTGGAAGGTCATCATCATCACCAGCCGCACCAATGGAACGAGTGCGAGGCATCTGCAACCATATGCAACTAGCAATTATTGGTGATGTTAGCACATTGGAGAGGAACAATGTAATTACGTCAAACTGAATTTACTAGAGAGAATAAAAACTTCATACAATAAACAGAGGCAATAATTCATTCTCCAATCACCACATCATCAATTAGATTACTAGCGCCATACGCAGTGCATTCCAACATGACAATTTTTTAAACTTAACCAACAAGATACGCATCCAGATGGAAGCAGATTAAAGTATATTACATGCCAAGTTTGAATTAAAAGGTACATCCCACATCAGTCATAGTACTAGGTCCATTACACCAATGACTGCAAAAGCTTAAACTAGTGAGACTTGCTAACTAACTACTCATCGAAGTGATCGCTGTCCACATCAGAGATGCCTTGGACTTCTTCCGGATCTTCCTCCTCTTCTTCATTTGCAGGTTCAGCTGCATTGTCATCCATTTGCATGTCCTCTTCTTCTTCATCGGCCTCAATCACTTGAGGTCCACCCACATTAGGATACCTTGGTATGGGGTGAGGAATAGGAAACAAACAGTTGTTCAGTTGATGGTGTTCAACCTGAAGCTCTTCAAGCTGCTCTTGGAGCTCATGCTCCCTTTGAAAGGCGTTGTGGTTAGCCATGATCTAGCCCTAACGTCTTTCTCCTGCTAACTCTAAAGCTGCATCTCTATGACGGGTCACATGATCCAACTCCTATACTGCCTCATCTCTCTCTATGGTGAGGTTCATCATCTGGTTATGAAGCTCGTCTCTCTTGCGTGCTATTTGACCCCACTGCTGCAGGCGATAATTTGCAATACCCCAAATCTCATCTACTTCTTGCTGAGCTTGCCCACATGCATCCGCCCTACGGCGATATTTGTGGGCACGCAACCTGAACTTGTGCTGGGCTGCCATTGCCTTGCCAGCTTCTTCTAGCACACTAGAAAGGGTGTCTTGCCTGACTCGACAAAGCTTCAAGACGGCCATCATAGCACTCATTCCAGCATTATCGCTCTGAACACGTTCACCATGGCCTCGAACCAAGGCTTGGCCAACTTCTTGAGTCCACTCAGCCTCAGTAGGAGCCACTCGGGGAATGGATGAAGCTGGTCCACCCACTAACTCATCCCTGAAGCTCTGTGCTATATCCATAAGCACATCAAGGGCAGCAACTTGAGCGGCTTCCTAGGGGCTTTGCCCATCAGTCTCAATGCTCCACTCATGCCACAATGGTCTCGTGGGGTTCTATAGTACTATAAAGGTCACAACATACCAAGGTACATCTCCCAATGGCACAGCCTGCCTCCACGTGTAGCGGGGTGCCTCCGGGTACCCAACTGAACTGAGCACCCTCCAGAGCAAGGTGGGCGTACCGAACTGGTCCAAAAAGGTGCTGCTAACAGTAGGAAATACGGGCGCGGCCATCTGTATGAAAAAGGGATACAACTCACGTGAGAGGATTATTTTGCTGAGAGATTGAACTTAATACTTGGGATAAGCAATTATAAGGGAGGGAGTAATGCAATATGAATGACATGAGTGAATATGATGCATGCTCATTCCGTACGTCCTCACAAACCTAAGAAAATTTAAGTTTTAGCGGAATATACGGTGGCATACATACATTCTCTCAGTTAGCGGTAACTAGTCGATCTACACGGTGCGTTGTTAGCGTACCTGCAGAAAACTTCATTGTAGCCCAACCCAACAAGATATAATGCTAATAACAAAAGTAGTAACTAAGATACTCTCCATATATACATCCCCAGATATATATACTTTGGTATCCAAACTACCCGACAGATGTACCCACAATTAAGTACCTTCATATATACATGTATGCAACATGTAAATACTCCAATAACCACAACTAACTCTCCCGTAGACCAACGGTTGGACGGTCATGCTCTCACAACTCACACTTACCTTAGCGTAGAGGCAATTGATCCATACATTACCATTCAAACGAATGGCACCCATGCAATAGCACGCCGCATGGACGATGAAATAGAAACAATCAATTTCCCCCAAGTTAGTAATTATATATAAGCCACCTAGAAGTCCTTAAGTGGGCTACAAGGGATGTGATCACCAGTACACCATAAAAACTTTGATTTTTGAACACTTATATATAACTATAAGTTGGAAAACCATTTTCATAACAAAAGCTTTTGTTTTAAATACCCGTATGACATGTTTAGTGTTGAATCTAGCTCTGATGCTGGCTGTCACAGAACCGACCAATTTATAAGAGCACAAGTACAAAAACAATCGCCGAAACGATCAAATTCTCGCACTTGAGCCCATATAAACCTGGTAGTCAACTGAAACCACAAAGGATTTCAAACCAACTTGCATACAACCAAGATCACAGTAATTCAACATAACATATCATACGTTACAACATTTCACAGACAGTTTGCAAATAGATTACATCACCTCAGAGTCATCGTTATTACAAAACAAGTGTTGTAAAGTATGCGGAAGCAAATAGTTTAACTTACACACCTGAGTTCAAATACAAATACTGGTTTGCTAATCACAACCCACAAAAGCATGCAGATAAGAGAAACAGAGATCATGCCCATGATCTAGTCTTCGTCACCCGCCGGGTGGAGACAATACTTACAGAAGCCCTGATATAGAAGGTCATCTGCAACAAGAGGGAATAAACCCTGAGTACAAGAATGTACTCAGCTAGACTTACCTGTCGGAAACCAAAATAAAAGACACCAAGGATCATGCACAGCGTAATTTAGTGGATCTGGCTCACACTTTATTTTTACGGAAAAGCATAAGTAATAATGATCAACTCTTAACCTGAACTAGCAGTGACTTTTAGCCATTAACCTGTCATCTATATTAGCACCTGTACTAAACAATCATTTGATTAAGATGCAAACAATAATAACCATAGCAAGTATAAATCGTGGCAACATTATCATCATCATCCATTTAACCATATCGTTAGATTAATTGAATCTACGTTGCCGTTGCTCAGTCAAGTTCTCACTATCCCTGAGAGACGGCGATTCGAATCAATTCCTATCCAGCTGGAGGGGTATTCCTAACACAAACCTTGCTTCCCCCGTCAGGGTCGCAAACAAGTCATAGTTGGTACAATTCAGGAGTCGCGAGTCCGAACAGTGCCGCAAAATCAGAGAACCACTCTGCCATGAGTGCTCGATGACTTAACCTACCCTTGGGCTTACGCCAATGGCTCCCCGCACATCCTTACTTCCATCCAGATTGCGGACCCCTACATGCTTCCCTGACCTGAATCGAGCTACTAGGCTTCACGGTCGGAATGACTTATCTGGCCAGCTAAGTGTTAGGCTGTGTTCAACATGACATAAGGACGTACAGCGTATCGGTCCTTAAACGACACAGACGGAGTCACTATGTCCAAACCTACACAAGACTTTGTCCGGTCTTAATTCATTATTAATATGGTTCTTTTCCACGATAGCAAATATAGCCAACCGTGATCCACCTCATCCTAAAGCTCGTAGGTGACATGAAATCACCTGACTTCTACCGCACTAAGCATGGCTAAGCATTTAACCCGTTCCTAAACTTAAATAGGATTCCAGTGCGATATCTGGACAAGGATGGATATATAATGCAACAATTGGTTCTAACCAATTCCTATACTTAATGCATCATCAACGAATAAAATATACTCAAGGTATTTGTAAAAACATGGGAGACTTAATATGCTCCGGGGCTTGCCTTTCAGGAAAGAGGACGGTTGATGGTCAGGGCACTCGGGCAATTCCTCCTCGGCGGCTGCTTCGTCGATTTCCTGCACCTCGGGCTCCTCCTGGTTGGCTCCCTCGAACTCCAGCAGCGTCACTCCCTCCGGCATACCTATTGCATGAATGTGCAAGTTAAATATTATGGATGCACATGAACGAAGTTAGGGATGCTCGGGGAATGCACATGCTTACTGCAGTTTGTATTTTCCGACTTAGGCTCTATTCAAATCACTTTACTTACCAAGTTTATACAATCTAATGTACAATTGCTCATCTTTAGTTAAGGACCTAGCACCTGCACCTAAGCATGTTCTCAAGTTAGGCTAGCACCTAAACAATCAACAAGAACATTGCAACAAGGCATGCACGCAAACATTCATATTTCAGCGAAACAGAGACTATACAGTGATACGGTAAACTGACCATAACTGAAGATCTACAATTCCAAATGACATGCCACAATACAATTTGGAAAGCTTATGAAATTACCTACAATTCATTTTTAGACCTCAAGGCATGATTCCAACCTTTACAGGTCGAATTTGCAGAATTACATGATCAGGTCCAAACAAGACAGAGAACAAGAAACGCTGTGATCTAACTTTGAACAGATGTAGCTCCTAAACTACTAGGCCAAATGCCACCAAATTTTGACAGGAGCTAGATACATAAGTTATCTACAACTTTTGTATTCACCATATTCCCAGCAAACCAAAATATCATGGGGAACTTTGTAAAGTCCCGAGAACTGTCCAGAAAGACATAATGCCAGGAAATATTTATTAACTTATGTTGCAAACAATTAATTGGACAAAACCAACTCTACTCACTTATTACACATGTCACAAGAACACCAGAAAGTAAAGTGTTCACTACCAATTCATTTCATTTAATGCCTTTCTTAATTTATTTAATTCATTAAGAGAAATGACAAACATATTTGAGAACTACACCATTTAATCTAGAAACATTATAGTAGGTACTACATGCTCCAAGTAGACCACTATAAAAATTTCACATCATTTGAGCAAGTATAACATCCTACACAAAAATGATAAGACATAATGGCTTAAAATGACATAATTAGGAAACCCTAGTGAAAAGTGTCAAGCAACAGATTTTATATTTTTCCTAACATCCTTAAGGTACTAGGACATTCCCCACAAAATTTCATGGTCATTGGATTCCTTGATAAATTACAAAAATTCACACAAGGATCATTCAATGAAAAAAGGAAAATCTATAACTCAAAAAGCATACATGCAATGACTCTCAAATTTTTACCAGAGCTTTTACTGAGCAAGAATAGCTCACCAACAAAATTTCATAATTTTTGGAGCAAAGGAACTCAAGATATAATTTAAACAAGTTTGCATGCATTTAAAAACACATTTCAAGTTCCTATTTAATTCATCCAAAAAATCCACTACAAGTGTTCATGTTATATTTTTCCTAAATACTACACTTCACTATGATCCTAACAAAATTGGAACCACCCAATTTGGATCTTCAAAACTGGAGATACAAATTTTACAAAATAGCATTCAAAACTGGAAATATTTGAACTGGCTTCTAATACACGGTAACTAACAAGCGGGAGGCGGCTGCGACGGCGCGGCAGTGGCGAAACTCGCCGACGGTGGCTTCACCGGTGACGAGGAGGGTACCTCTGTGCTCTCCATGATCTGCCGCATCGATTGACCTACTAACCCTAAGCTCTAGCGGACTCTAGGTAGGGCAGCCATGGCGCACGGTGGCTCGGCGGAGCTCCGGTGGTCGTGCTAGCGATGGCGAGCTTCCATTTTCTCCTTCAAGCTCGGTACAAGCTTCACGAGATCATAATGGAGCTAGCAAGGAAGGAAAAGGAGGATGAGAGGGACCCTAGCTATCCTGACCACGGCGGCCTCGAACTCCGGCGAGGTCATGCTCATGGTGGTGGCGGCAGAAGTGGCAAATGTGCCCTTACCTCGACTCGATAAGCTCAGCTAAGAGGTGGAGGAGGTAGAGGAGGATGTGGTAGAGCTTTGGGCTAGCTGGAGCGAGGCAAGACGCGATAGCGAGCGCACGCGAGATCGGTGGGGCAATGGCGACGGCGGTGGCTTGTATCTCTTCGTGCTTCGGACGTGCGCGAGAGGGAGGAAGCGACTGAGAGCGAGAGGGAGGGCAGGCGGACGCGGATTCCTTGCAGTCGCCCATGGCCAGTGACACTAGGTGTAACACCTCGGGTGTTAGCCTTGCATAACTTGACTTGCATTGCATGAGCATGATCATAAAGCATTCATATATAAGCTTTGACACTTGAAACATTGGATTGAAACATCTGCAACATTTGCTTATTATCTCATGTTTCTTAAACATATGCAACTTTTCTCGTTATTTCATGTCTCCATGTGTCTATGCATATGATCATGAGTGGACACATGTACTTGGTGGATGTGAGTCACACAAACATGTAGCAACACCTAGAGTAGCAAATAGGACCTTGTTCATGGTTACATTTCATGAACCAACACTTAAGCTTTCTTGTGATTACACTAACTAGCTCAATGAGTGACTACTGCATGAAATGATTGAATGACCTTGCAAATTGCCTAAACATGTTTAGAGTATCATTATGAACAACTTTGATATTCATGGTTAGGGGTAAAAAGGTCATTAAGCCATGCTTTGATGTGTATCATCATGTAAATGTGACATGTTTGACCAAGTTTGAACTAGGTGTTAGAGACCTTGCATGGAGGAGATCACTAAAGCAAAGTTGTAGTATTTGACATAAGGAACAACTTTTATTTTTGGGTCATTGACTGATTTAGCTTCTAACATGCTTGAATTGGTCCCACAAAAATCAGCAAAACCAAGATTTCAACACTTAACAAAATTTTGCTAAGTCTTAGATCACTGACAGCCTGGCAAGCCGACCTTGATCATGATTTTACTCCGTCTCGGTTGCAAATTAGAACTAGATTCTTGAACGAAAGTTGTAGCTGGTACATGGTTCTACAAATCCTATTCAGACAATTTTTACCTTGGAGCCACGGATTAGCAGTTAATTGAATGTCAAAACTCATCGTCAGGCTCAGCATTTCGTGACTGAATGAACTGAATCGATGGATTCAGTGGCCGACCGGTTCAGACCGTGGCCGCCGCGTGGCACGGAAAATGGCCGCGCGTCGCCGGTGTTCTGCCTAGCGCAGCAGTGACGCGCCAGAGCGTGGCCTTAACACCACCAGCGCTCGACCGACCCATCCCGTGCTCCATTTTGCATTTCCTCTGCTCCTCCTTCGTCCTTGCGCGTAGCCGCCGAGCTCCCGCAGCACCGAGCAGCGCCGCCGTCGCCATAGCCTGCACAGGCTCGCGATGAGCCATCCATTCTTCACCGCAGCAGCACCACCAGCTCCCTAGCGACCCACTGCCTCCACCTGTGCTCGCTGACTGCGCTTGGTAAGCCACCGCAACACGTGCGAGCTCGCCGGAGCTCCGCCGCTAGCCCCATCTCCGTGGCCACGTCGCCACCGTCCACCCTAGGCCGTGATAGGGCGCTAGCTAGCTCCGCCGCATCTCGGTGATGCTCGGCGTAGCGTTTGATCGAGCCGCCGTAGCCTCCACCGGCGTAGCGCCGTCGTCCAGCGCCACCGCTCCGCCATGGCCGCCGCCGTCGTCACTAGCGTCGATGATAGGGCCGGCCAAGTGGTTCAATAGATGCGCTAGGTCGAGTAGGTCACGCCGTGAAGATGTTACCGCCGGCAGGTTCGCCATCGGCGAGCTCTGGCTGCGTCCGTAGAGTAGCGCCGTCGTGCTCTGTTTTGTCTCGCTGACCGGTGGGGTCAACTGACTAGTGGGTCCCGCGTGTCAGCGACTCTATGTATTAAAGCCAGTTCATTTTGGATGCAGATTTCATATGTTTTGTAATTTTTGTATCTTCAGTTTGGTAGCTTCAAAAATTGTGAAATAAATTTGTTAGTGTTCCTTAGGAAGTGTAGTATTTAGGAAAAATATGTTCTTGACATTTACAGTAGAAATTGTTGGAGATTTAAATAGGGATTTGAAATGTGCTTTTGAATGCATTCAAATTTGTTTTTTTATATCTAGAGTTCCTGTGCTCCAAAAATTATAAAATTTTTGTGGTAAGCTAGTCTTAGCATATATGAGCTCTAGTAAAAATTTGAAGATGAGTCCATGTGTAGATTTGTAGTTATAGATTTTTCTTTTATAATTAGGAGATCCTTGTGTAAATTTTTATAAATTATTTATGAATCCAAAATTCATGAAAATTGTTGGAGGTAATCCTAATAGTATATGGATGCTAAGAAAAATAGGAAATCTGTTGCTTGACACTTTTCACTAGGGTTTTCTATTTATGCTATTTCAAGCCTTGCTGCCTTGTCATTTTTGTATAGGATGTTCTACTTGGTAAAATGACATGAAATTTTTATAGTAGTCCCTTTATAGCATTAGTAAGGCACTGTAAATTTCTGAGAATTTATGAAGCACCTCTGGTATATGTTTATTATTTAACCTAAAAATCTAAGTAAAATAATAAAGGCATTTAAATAAATAGTTTGGGCTTCACCATTATATTGTCTTGAATGTATTTGGCATGATTAAACTGTTGGTAAGCTTTATGTTGTCAAATTTTGAGTGATTACATGAAGTAGTAGTATCGTTGCTTTAAAATGCAAAATTAAAAGGGTTCCGGATAGATTCTGTAGTTTGATGAGTTGCATGTTGAAAATGATGTGTACTGTAAAAATGGGTAATAACAAAGTTGTAGAGAATTTGATAAGCTTTCCAGAAAGTCTAGGATCACTAGATTTGGATTAGTAGAACTCCAGTTATGAGTGAAACAAGTAGCTGCTATGTTGTGGTATAATCGATGCATTATGGAAGTAGATAATTAAATAATCGAGAAGAGATATGCACCTACTCAATAAACATGATGCACTTGTTAACATATATGCATTCGTAATACTTATGCCATATTCATGCATCTAGGATCGGAGGAAGAGATAACGTTGCTGGAATTTGAAGAAGCAGAGGAAGGGGACCAGTAGAAGAATCCGCAAGCCGCAGCTCCCGAAGGCGTGGAGCAGAATCCTGAAGAGCTTCTGGAGTGTCCTGACCACCGCCCTACTTCCTTTCTGCAAGGCAAGCCCCGGAGCATTCTAAGTCTCCCAGTAATTTACAATTTTTTACTTAAGTACTTATGATTGATGCATTAGGTTATAAGAGTTGAATGGAACCACTTGATGCATGTAAATTCCTTGTCCAGATATTAACCCTTTAACCGGTATAGGTCCAGGATCGAATAAATGCTTAGCCATGCTTAGACCGGTAGAAGTCAGGTGATGTCCTATCACCTACAAGATATAGGTGGATACCGGAGCATGGTTGGCTATATTTGCTATCGTGGAATAGAACCATGGGGTAAAAGAAAATTGAGACCAGATGGGAAGTCGATAGAGAAGCAACAAGACATGGAGGTCTTGGGTGTGGACCTATCCCCGTCTGTGTCGATTAAGGACCGTACCGTTGTTGGCGCTTCTGACAAGATTGAACGCATGCCTCTATTTTGCATGTGTTATGAGCGCGATAAGTGGTCAAATTGGGGATGTCATGTTGCGAGAATGAATTGTTATGCCTCTGTTTTTATTATGATTTTGAGAATTTTTCTCCAGTAATTTCAGTTTGGCATGAGTACCTAATTCATCTACAATCTCTTGACATCAACCAATAATCGCTTATTGTTGCAACTTCGCAGATGACGCGCACCCGTGCTGGAGCTGGTGGCAGCCAGGATGGCAACCATGATGACTTGCCACCCCCACCGCCGCCATTTGCTCAGGAATTCTTTACCCAGTTCCTCGGGAGCCAGAGGACAATGGAGGAAGCTTTGCGCCTTATCGCACAAAACACTACTCGTGGCCACCCACATCAACCAGGGGCCGAGCCAAATCAGCACAGTACATTCAAGGAGTTTCTAGACACGAAGCCTCCAATCTTCAAGGTGGCTGAGGAACCACTACAGGTTGACGAGTGGCTGAATACCATTGAGTAGAAATTTCGTCTGCTAAGGGTCACAGAGCATCTGAAAGCTGAGTATGCTTCTCATCAATTGCAAGGACCAGCAGGGATCTGGTGGACACATTTTCTGTCATCTTTGCCTGCTAATGCACGAGTGACCTAGGAACAGTTCAAGCTGGCTTTTAGGGGACATCATATTCCCCCGGGCCTGATGCACATGAAAGTGGCCGAATTTATGAGGCTCACTCAAGGAACAAAGTCACTCACTGAATATATGCATGCATTCAACAACTTGTCCAGATATGCTCCAGGTTTTGTGGATACCGAGGAGAAAAAGATAGAGAGTTTCAAGCAAGGTTTGGGTACTAAACTGATGAAGACTATGGCAAATTCTAGGTGTGCCACATATAATGAGTTTATTAGTGATGCCTTGACCCAAGAAAATCACAACAACATGCATGCAGTTGCCAAGGGTCGCAAGAGGGCAAATGAGGCCGATGCATCCGGATCCTTCCAGTCAAAAGCGCCTATCACAGCTAGGCCACAATTCCATCCACCTGCACCCAAGTTTAGGCCTCCACCACCTAAAGCTTAGAATAATAGGCCACAGAAACCATTCCGTAAGGCGTTCACTATTGCCTTACCAAAATGAAATGGCAGTCAGGACAGCTCCACCGGATTCAGAAGTAATCAACCATGTTTCAACTGCAACCAACTGGGTCATTGGTCCAAGGAATGCCCCCACCCTAAGAAGAATGGCAACCAGAATCAAAACAATCAGAGACAGGCGAATGCCAGGGCACGTCAGGGACACGTGCATTATACCACTGTAGAAGAAGTGCCCGCTGGAGAAATTGTCACAGCTGGTATGTTTCTCGTCAACAAGCATCCCGCTGTTGTTTTATTTGATTCGGGAGCTTCTCATTTATTGATGAGTCAAGCATTTGCATCTAGACATGATCAAGAAATAATTGAAGTAAGCAAAGGGGGTTTTAACATAAGTTCAGCAGGGGGAACTGTTACTACCAAAAAGATAGTAAAAAATGTACTCATCTCCATACAAGGGAGGGAGTACACAACAGATTTGATAATATTGCCTGGGTTATCGATAAGTGTAATCTTAGGCATGAATTGGATGAAGGATCATGGTGTTCTTATTGACACTAGCACCCGTACTATTATGTTGAGAGAACCCATGGGAGGGAATGCTTTTCTAGTACCACTCTCCCACGACTTCGAACCCCAACATTTAGCCTGTGCTATCCAAACCACCACACCTTGTGATATCCCAGTGGTTTGTGATTTTCCGGATGTATTTCCTGAGGAATTACCAGGTCTACCACCGGATAGGGACGTGGAATTTAAGATCGAGTTAGTGCCAGGTACGGCACCCATATCTAGAAGGCCCTATAGAATGCCACCCAATGAGTTAGCGGAACTTAAGGTTCAATTGCAAGATCTATTGGACAAGGGTCTTATCCAACCTAGCTCATCTCCGTGGGGATGTCCAGTCTTGTTTGTGAAAAAGAAGGACAAGTCATTGAGAATGTGTGTAGATTACATACCACTCAATGCTGTGACCATCAAGAACAAATATCCGTTGCCCCGCATCGACATCTTGTTTGATCAGCTAGCGAAGGCAAAGGTATTCTCCAAAATTGACTTGAGATCAGGCTACCATTAGATAAAAATTAGACCAGAGGATATACCTAAAACTGCTTTCTCTACTAGGTACGGCTTATACGAGTATTTGGTTATGTCTTTCAGACTAACAAATGCTCTAGCCTACTTCATGTACCTGATGAACTCGGTATTCATGCCCAAACTCGACAAGTTCGTGGTCGTGTTTATTGATGATATATTGATTTATTCAGAAAATGAGTCAGATCATGAAGAGCATCTGAGGGTTGTCCTATCTAGATTGAGGGAGCATAAACTATATGCCAAGTTTAGCAAATGTGAATTTTGGTTGAGCAAAGTACCTTTCTTAGGTCACATTTTATCAAAAGATGGAATCTCTGTAGACCCATCAAAAGTACAAGAGGTCATGGATTGGAAAGCCCCAACTTCGGTTCATGAAGTTCGGAGTTTTCTAGGGTTAGCAGGATACTATCGTCGGTTTATTCTAGATTTCTCAAAGATAGCTAAGCCTATGACCAGATTACTTCAAAAAGATGAGAAGTACAAATGGACACCAGAATGTGAAACAACTTTTCACACCCTCAGAACTTTGTTGACTACAGCACCTGTGCTAGCACAACCAGACATTGAAAAGCCTTTTGATGTATTTTGTGATGGCTCAGGAATAGGTTTAGGATGTGTGCTTATGCAAGAAGGAAGAGTAATTGCATATGCTTCTCGGCAATTGAGAAAACATGAAGTCAACTACCCTACACATGATTTGGAACTTGTAGCCGTTGTCCATGCATTAAAGATATGGAGACATTACTTGTTGGACAATGTATGTCATATCTATACTGACCACAAAAGTCTCAAGTATATCTTTACCCAGCCAGAGCTGAACATGAGACAACGAAGATGGTTAGAATTGATTAAGGACTACAATTTAGAAGTGCATTACCATCCGGGTAAAGCTAATGTAGTGGCCGATGCACTCAGTCAGAAGTCCCATTGCAACACTGTGGAAGCATTGTGGGAAGATGGATTCAACTTGTTACATCCTGCTATACTACACAATATCACGATCAGTTGTTCACTTGAGAGCAAGATCATAGAGCTGCAGCAGACAGATGTAGGAATAAGACACATCAAGAGAAAAATGCAAGAGCAAGAAACCAAACATTTTAGATTGGACGAAAGAGGTGTATTATGGTTTGAGGACCGACTTGTGGTACCAAAAGACCATGAGCTAAGGAATCAAATTTTAGATGAAGCTCACTCATCCAAATTGTCCATCCATCCGGGTAGCAGTAAAATGTATCAAGATTTAAAAACCTATTTTTGGTGGACTAAGATGAAGAAAGAGATCGCAGCCTATGTTGCTAGGTGTGATAACTACAGTAGAGTAAAAGCTGTCCATATGAAAACTGCGGGACTACTTTAGCCATTGCCTATTCCAGGATGGAAATGGGAGGAAATCAGCATGGACTTTATCACAGGCCTTCCAATGACGCCACAAGGTCACGATTCAATATGGGTTATTGTTGATCGTCTCACCAAGTCAGCACACTTTATACCTGTGAACACACGGTATATAGTTGGAAAATACGTTGAGATATATGTTTCCCAAATCATGAGACTGCATGGAGTACCCAGGACTATAATCTCAAATCGAGGACCACAGTTCATAGCTCATTTCTAGGAGCACTTACACCAGGCTTTGGGAACCAAGCTAATCAGAAGTTCGGCATATCATCCGCAAACTTTAGGACAAACAGAGCGAGTGAACCAAATCCTAGAAGATTTACTTAGAGCTTGTGTTATATCTTCAAAAGGTTCATGGGAGAAATGGTTACCTTTAGCTGAATTCTCCTATAACAACAGTTATCAAGTGAGTATCAAGATGGCTCCATTTGAAGCCTTGTATGGCAGAAAATGCAGAACTCCATTGAATTGGATTGAGCTCGGTGAAAGGAGATACTTTGGTATTGACTTTGTCAATGAAGCCGAAGAGCAAGTACGTATCATCCAACAACATATGAAGGTAGCTCAATCAAGACAAAAGAGTTATGCCGACAGAAGAAGAAGACCACTAACTTTTGAAGTGGGTGACTATGTATACTTGAGAGTATCACCCATGAAAGGTGTGAAAAGATTTGGGATGAAAAAGAAGCTTTCGCCAAGATATGTAGGGCCATACAAAATTTTAGAACGAAAAGGAAATGTTGCGTATAAGTTACAGCTTCCACCAGAAATGAGTGCAATATTTGATGTGTTCCATGTTTCCCAGCTGAAGAAATGTCTTCGAGTACCTGAAGAAGCTATTGCACCCACCAATGTGCAGCTTCAATCGGATTTGACCTATGAAGAAAAGCCAATTTGAGTATTAGAGGAGATGGAGAGAGTAACACGGAGTAAGATTATTAAGTTCTATAAGGTGGTGTGGAACAATCATAGTGAACAAGATGCTACGTGGGAAAGAGAAGATTATCTACGAGAAGTTTATCCCGCCTTTTTCCAAGAATGGTAGGTCTTGCAAATCTCGAGACAAGATTTTTATAAGGGGGAGGGGCTATAACACCTCGGGTGTTAGCCTTGCATAACTTGACTTGCATAGCATGAGCATGATCATAAAGCATTCATATATAAGCTTTGACACTTGAAACATTGGATTGAAACATCTGCAACGTTTGCTTATTATCGCATGTTTCTTAAACATATGCAACTTTCCTTGTTATTTCATGTCTCCATGTGTCTATGCATATGATCATGAGTGGACACATGTACTTGGTGGATGTGAGTCACACAAACATGTAGCAACACCTAGAGTAGCAAATAGGACCTTGTTCATGGTTACATTTCATGAACCAACACTTAAGCTTTCTTGTGATTACACTAACTAGCTCAATGAGTGACTACTGCATGAAATGATTGAATGACCATGCAAATTGCCTAAACATGTTTAGAGTATCATTATGAACAACTTTGATATTCATGGTTAGGGGTAAAAAGGTCATTAAGCCATGCTTTGATGTGTATCATCATGTAAATGTGACATGTTTGACCAAGTTTGAACTAGGTGTTAGAGACCTTGCATGGAGGAGATCACTAAAGCAAAGTTGTAGTATTTGACATAAGGAACAACTTTTATTTTTGGGTCATTGACTGATTTAGCTTCTAACATGCTTGAATTGGTCCCACAAAAATCAGCAAAACTAAGATTTCAACACTTAACAAAATTTTGCTAAGTCTTAGATCACTGACAGCCTGGCAAGCCGACCTTGATCATGATTTTACTCCGTCTCGGTTGTGAATTAGAACTAGATTCTTGAACGAAAGTTGTAGCTGGTACATGGTTCTACAAATCCTATTCAGACAATTTTTACCTTGGAGCCATGGATTAGCAGTTAATTGAACGTCAAAACTCGTCGTCAGGCTCGACATTTCGTGACTGAACGAACTGAATCGATGGATTCAGTGGCCGACCGGTTCAGACCGTGGCCGCCGCGTGGCACGGGAAATGGCCGCACATCGCTGGTGTTCTGCCCAGCGCAGCAGTGACGCGCCAGAGCGTGGCCTTAACACCACCAGCGCTCGACCGACCCATCCCGTGCTCCATTTTGCATTTCCTCTGCTCCTCCTTTGTCCTTGCGCGTAGCCGCCGAGCTCCCGCAGCGCCGCCGTCGCCATAGCCTGCACAGGCTCGTGACGAGCCATCCATTCTTCACCGCAGCAGCACCACCAGCTCCCTAGCGACCCACTGCCTCCACCCGTGCTCGCTGACTGCGCTTGGTAAGCCACCGCAACACGTGCGAGCTCGCCGGAGCTCCGCCGCTAGCCCCATCTCCGTGGCCACAGTGCCACCGTCCACCCTAGGCCGCGATAGGGCGCTAGCTAGCTCCGCCGCATCTCGGTGATGCTCGGCGTAGCGTTTGATCGAGCCACCGTAGCCTCCACCGGCGTAGCGCCGTCGTCCAGCGCCACCGCTCCGCCATGGCCGCCGCCGTCGTCACTAGCGTCGACGATAGGGCCGGCCAAGTGGTTCAATAGATGCGCTTGGTCGAGTAGGTCACGCCGTGAAGATGTTACCGCCGGCAGGTTCGCCATCGGCGAGCTCTGGCCGCGTCCGTAGAGTAGCGCCGTCGTGCTCTGTTTTGTCTCGCTGACCGGTGGGGTCAACTGACCAGTGGGTCCCGCGTGTCAGCGACTCCATGTATTAAAGCCAGTTCATTTTGGATGCAGATTTCATATGTTTTGTAATTTTTGTATCTTCAGTTTGGTAGCTTCAAAAATTATGAAATAAATTTGTTAGTGTTCCTTAGGAAGTGTAGTATTTAGAAAAAAATATGTTCTTGACATTTACAGTAGAAATTGTTGGAGATTTAAATAGGGATTTGAAATGTGCTTTTGAATGCATTCAAATTTGTTTTTTTTATATCTAGAGTTCCTGTGCTCCAAAAATTATAAAATTTTTGTGGTAAGCTAGTCTTAGCATATATGAGCTCTAGTAAAAATATGAAGATGAGTCCATGTGTAGATTTGTAGTTATAGATTTTTCTTTTATAATTAGGAGATCCTTGTGTAAATTTTTATAAATTATTTATGAATCCAAAATTCATGAAAATTGTTGGAGGTAATCCTAATAGTATATGGATGCTAAGAAAAATAGGAAATCTGTTGCTTGACACTTTTCACTAGGGTTTTCTATTTATGCTATTTCAAGCCTTGCTGCCTTGTCATTTTTGTATAGGATGTTCTACTTGGTAAAATGACATGAAATTTTTATAGTAGTCCCTTTATAGCATTAATAAGGCACTGTAAATTTCTGAGAATTTATGAAGCACCTCTGGTATATGTTTATTATTTAACCTAAAAATCTAAGTAAAATAATAAAGGCATTTAAATAAATAGTTTGGGCTTCACCATTATATTGTCTTGAATGTATTTGGCATGATTAAACTGTTGGTAAGCTTTATGTTGTCAAATTTTGAGTGATTACATGAAGTAGTAGTATCGTTGCTTTAAAATGCAAAATTAAAAGGGTTCCGGATAGATTCTGTAGTTTGATGAGTTGCATGTTGAAAATGATGTGTACTATAAAAATGGGTAATAACAAAGTTGTAGAGAATTTGATAAGCTTTCCAGAAAGTCCAGGATCACTGGATTTGGATTAGTAGAACTCCAGTTATGAGTGAAACAAGTAGCTGCTATGTTGTGGTATAATCGATGCATTATGGAAGTAGATAATTAAATAATCGAGAAGAGATATGCACCTACTCAATAAACATGATGCACTTGTTAACATATATGCATTCGTAATACTTATGCCATATTCATGCATCTAGGATCAGAGGAAGAGATAACGTTGCTGGAATTCGAAGAAGCAGAGGAAGGGGACCAGCAGGAGAATCCGCAAGCCGCAGCTCCCGAAGGCGTGGAGCAGAATCCTGAAGAGCTTTCGGAGTGTCCTGACCACCGCCCTACTTCCTTTCTGTGAGGCAAGCCCCGGAGCATTCTAAGTCTCCTAGTAATTTACAACTGTTTACGTAAGTACTTATGATTGATGCATTAGGTTATAAGAGTTGAATGGAACCACTTGATGCATGTAAATTCCTTGTCTAGATATTAACCCTTTAACCAGTATAGGTCCAGGATCGAATAAATGCTTAGCCATGCTTAGACCGGTAGAAGTCGGGTGATGTCCTATCACCTGCAAGATATAGGTGGATACCGGAGCACAGTTGGCTATATTTGCTATCGTGGAACAGAACCATGGGGTAAAAGAAAATTGAGACCGGACGGGAAGTCGATAGAGAAGCAACAAGACATGGAGGTCTTGGGTGTGGACCTATCCCCGTCTGTGTCGATTAAGGACCGTACCGTTGTTGGTGCTTCTGACAAGATTGAATGCATGCCTCTCACTTAGCTGGCCGGATAACTCGTTCCGACCGCGAAGCCGAGTAATTCAACTCAGGCCGGGAACCGTTCTGTTGTGCGCTCCTTCCGGGGAACGATCAGACTGAGCCCAAGGGCAGGCTTGGCCTGAGCATCCTGGCATCTGGTGTTCTAGATTGTGCGGCATGGTACAGACCCATGAAATGTGTACCTGAGTTGTACCAAAGGTGACCTAAGGCTATCGTGGCTGGTAGACCTGGGTTTGTGTTAGGAATAAATTCCCAGCTGGTTGAAATCGATTCGAATCGCCGTCAATCCCGGATAGTGAGAAACTTGGCTAGTCCCAACATCATAGTAACTGTGTTATGAAACATGATGGTTCGAATGAATATGGAATTACAATACCTGCTATGGTTACTATTGTATGCTTCTAAATGATATACCACATGTTTGGCATAGGATAGTTGCTAATCTAGAAATGGATAGTTATAATTAACTTGATAAAGGAATCGTAATTATAACACTGAGTCATTTGCCTTTATGCAAAATGTTATCGAGTTACGTCCACTTATACAGCCTTGCATAATCCTTGGAGTTATTTATTTCTGGTTCATGACGGGTAAGTCTAGCTGAGTACCCTCTCGTACCCAGGGTTTATTTTCCCATTGTTGCAGATGGCACTGTGTATCACGGTTATTGCAAGAGTTGCATCTATCCCGCCGTGGATGAGGAGTAAGCCTTGGGTAGGCTTCTTTATTAATTCCTATCTTTGCTTTTGTGGACCGTGATCCTACTTGGCACTGTATCAAACTATGTTGGAAACTTTATTTTCGAACTTAATTGCTTCCGCTTTATCTATCAAACTCGGTTTGTAATAACTTTCATTCGTACTCTGATGATGAAATGTATCTATAAACTTTATGTAATATGTGGCATGTATGTTGAATCCTGTACGATCTTGGTTGTTGTAAATTGTTTATAGAGACCCGTCGTGGTACTCGACGGACTACCGGGTTTATATGGGTTCAAGTATGACAGTGCAACCGCTTGCGGGCTACCATTGTACTTGTACTCTTATAAATTGGTCGGTTCTGCAATAGCAGGCTAGTCATGGTGCGCGGCGGCCATGCAGCGGCAACGGCCTACGGCCGGTCGGCCACTATGCCGGTCTGAAAATCCCGATTCAGTGCTCCACGGTGCCGACTGACAAAGCAAGTTCATCGTTCCATATCTCCTAAACCGTGATGATTCAGCTCATGGCGTAGTTAACAAAGTTGTAGTACGAAGTGAGATCGTCAACTTTCCCAATTGGAGCTCGAGCTGGTTCGGCTTGGTTAGGGAGCTACAACGTGAATAAGTTGGGTACATGAAACTAGAAATCCAGTCTTCACACTTAGAAAATTTCTAAGTGTTGAATACACCCCCAAAACTGAATTGTGGGACCTTTTTGAGCATGTTGTGCACATTTTCATGACTTGGCTTCTAAACAAAGTTTGTTCCTTATAAAAGTTTCTACAACTTTGCTTTAGGTTGCTCAGACATGCAAACAATCTAAGGTACACTTTTTAAATAGTCAAACTCAGGAGCTCTAGGGGTCCATAATGGTCAAACAATGACTTGGAAACCTAATTAGGCAAAATGATCAACATGAACATTGTTCCTAATGACATTCTAAGTATAACTAAGTTGCTTAAGAGGATAATGAGCCACATCACACATTGGTCACACCAAAATCAAGCATCACATGCATTGAAACAAGGAAAAATAAGTGAAATGTTACCTTTATTTCAAAGTCATGTTTCACATGTTTCATGATTTTGTTGCATAGTACTAACTAACCATGTTTCACTAAAGTGAGTTGCACATGTCGCACTTGAGTGTTGCACACTATTCATTTCATAAAACAAACACACATGAAATATAACAATATGTTGCAATGTTCAAAAACATGTTTCATGCAATATAAGTTCATGAATGGATGAATGATGCTCATGTTCATGAAATGCAAGTGCAAATGTGGAAGCCAAACACCAGGGGTGTTACACTCTGCCCACTATGAGCTGTGGTGGTCTTTATTTCGGGTGGTTCACCCAGCACTCGAGGGGTCCATCTTCCTCAGATGGGGGTGCCTTGGTCCAACTTCATCCCAGATTGGAGGACAGGTACCTAAACCATGGCCCCTACCCTTCTGTGGACTTGGGGTGGCAAAAGTCATGGCTCTACGTCCCCAATGATAGCCCACTGCTACCGTCTTATTCTCCTGACCGGCTACGTGGTGACCCCCTAGAGTCATGGGAGGAACTACCGCCCCTAGAGGCCTATAGGCACCATGTGTCCAACTTGTTGGATGTGATCAAGGACCTAAAGGGCTAGGGCCTAATGGGGACAAGGGTCATCCGTACCTTCATTGGCCATCGGGTCCTCCCCTTGAAGATGAATCACCACCCTAGTGGGAGTTCCGAGGCCCAATGGACCCTACAATCGAGTCGAGGGTCACCATCCATGAGGATGATCTAGACCAATGGGTGATGAAGGTTATGGGAGAGTACATGATGGATCATGCTAGGGGAGAGTCCCCGGTGGCCTTAAGCGCCGGCCATCCTCCACCGATAGATGGACCTCTCGTCGGCATGGTCTCACACCTGACGAGATGATTTTTTCATGTACCGCTATTCATGTTGTTTCTCTTCATTAAATTAACTAGAGTATATATGCAAGCAATACTCACACTAGTATTTGTGTTCATGCTACTTAATTTAACTAGTATTTGAAAATTGCCTATCTTTTTCAATAGGTGGACATGGGCATGACGGTGTCCCGAGGATCATTGGCTCTAGAGCTGGGTTCTTTGTCCGTAGTCACACTAGGAAAGCGGCCGTAGGAACCATCCCCCAGTGGGGGCAGCCACCAGCGATGATTCCATCCCATGCTACTCTAGTCAGTCCAGTGAGTCGTTTGCCTTCACAATTAGATCGCTCTCCCCCTTATCCTATGGGTTTGAACTTGGCTTGCATTGTGCAAAGAGATGTCCTATCGCCGCACGCTATGGTAGAACCACCCCAATTAGATGGCCCACATGTGCCTATCATTGTCTTAAAGACCTCTGACTCTACTCACGAGAGCCGGATAATTCAAGTAGTCTATCGGGTGTCCTTGGGGAACCCTGAATCATCCACATTTTACAACTCATACAGGATCAACATGGAGTTACCACAACATTACAACATTTGGTACAAAAATGTTTTACATCAGAGTTCGAAGACTTATAACAATAGTTTACATAACATGTTCAAGTCATAACTTAACTTGAGTTTAAATGGTGAGTAGAATTATAGAAGCAACTTAGGTAAACATCTAAGGTAGGAGAGACAACCTGATCATGTTGAGCCCACCAACATGACCTCAATCAGCAGCTCAAGTCAGATCCTGCAACAGGGTTAACAAACCCTAAGTACTTGAGGGTACTCAACAAGTCTTACCCAATGAAAAGAAAAGACTCCAAGGGTATGCAGGCTTAAAGGAAAGTTCGAAGCAAGAATTACTTTTGCATAAAAGCTTACTATAAGTGGATCCTTACTTTCAATGCTTTAGCTTTGTATTAAGTCATTTAAGGTATCCAGTTTGCACCTGATCTAAATCAATCACTTCTTTAATCGTCTCATCTCATCTTCATCTCTTATCCACAAGTAACCATGTTCCATTGATTAATCTATGATGCAGGTCAGAGGATCGAGTCTTCATCTCTAAGAAGCAACGGTGATTCGAATCGATTGGCCCAGCTAGGATTTCCTTACCACATGACATATGTAGGTCCGAGACCTACATATATCAACCCTCACTCGGATCCTCCAAATCAATAATGGGTCTAGTGCTACCCGAGAGCATGGTACTCCACCTCCCAGCGCCGCTCCTGGTGGATTCGTCAGATGTGTACATGCTACTCTCGCCATCTCTCCACTCCCAGTGCATAGTTGAACTTTCTCATAATGGAATAGCCGAGGTATTAGGCTTACCGGAGTATGTGGCTAGTACTAGCAAAGTCTCGACCACACAACAGGCCTATAACGGTATGGTCCTCAATCGACACAGGCAGGATGATGCACAACAGGCTCTCCCTGTCAGCCTACCGGTGACAGAACCACCCAATTTATACAAGATCATGTATGGCTATCCCCGCTAACACGTTGACACGCGCATACTTTCACTTATATAAACCCGGTAGTCCACCGAGTGTCATGAAGGACCTCGGTAAATCTACATCATAACCAAGATCGCATGATTAAGCAAATACACATCACATACACAGAGTTGTAGCGGAAATAATATTTCAAATGGGTACACAAATAATAGTACAAGTTTGGGTTTCAAAACTGGTTAAGGGAAAACGACAAAGCTTTCAAATGATTACATTAATATAAGTTCAAAATACATTGCTAGCATAAATGACATCCTCTGATAAAAGCATATAGATGTGAAATAAATATAGAGTCACAGAGCACACCGGTGGTTAGCCACCATCTTCAGCAGGCTGAGAAATTCACCAGCAACATGGTGGGATAAACCTTGAGTACCCGAATGTACTTAGCTAGACTTACCCATCATAAACCAGAAATAAAGTGACTCCAATGATCATGCAAGGCGTTATAGGTGGAGCTAGCTTGACAACATTTTGAATAAAAGCCACTAGTTGAGCTATACATTTTATAATCCGGTAACCAAGTTAATTATAGCTATTCATCTCTAGATTAGCAACTAACCTATGCCAAACATGTCAAATATCATTTAGTAACATGCAATAGTAACCATAGCCAGTGTAACATTTCCATATTCATCATAACCATAAAATTCCATCAATTAATGATACGTTGCCGCTGCTCAGTCAAGTTCTCACTATTCGGGAGAGACGGTGACTCGAATCAATCCCAACCAGCTAGGGGAGTTATTCCTAACATAAACCTAGACATACCTGGGCCAAGGTAGTCTTAGGTCACCTTTGGTACAACTTAGGTACAGTCGCGGGTCCTGATCAGCGCCACACCCTCAGATATTCTACTAGTCTGCTAGGAAGTTCAGGCCAGGCCTACCCTTGGACTCATGCCACTGGCTCCCCTGCACATCCTTACTGCCTCCATTGTGCGCACTTTCACTTACCTGGGTCCTGACCTAAGTTGAGATACTTGGTTTGTGGTCGGAATGACTTATCTAGCCAACTAAGTGCTGGGCATGCATTCAACATGACATGAGGACATACAACGAATCAGTTCTTAACCGACATAGACGGGGATAAATAGGCACCAAGACCTCCATGCCTTGTTGCTTCTCTATCACAATCCCGCCCTGGTCTCCTTTTATTTATCAACACATGGTTATTTCCACGATAGTAACTATAGCCAACCATGCTTTGGTATCCACTTATATTTCGCAGGTGATAGGAAATCACCCAACTTCTACCAGTCTAAGCATGTTAAGCATACATTCGATCCTGGACCTACATAGGGTTCAAGGTATATTTCTAGACAAGGTAGATCTATGCATCAAGTGGTTCCAAACAACACTTATAACCTAATGCATCAAACATAAAGAACTCAAGTGATGTTTGTAAAAACATAGGAGGCTTAGAATGCTTCTGGGGCTTGCCTAGGATCCAACACTGGGTTAGTGTTTGTTAGATGACAGTCGCTTGGTGAGCATCTTCCATCTCGTCACTTGCTTAGTCCTTCTGTTTTCTAGATGGATTCACCAAACTCCATCTTTAGGTTCGGCTCTAACATCACTGTCCTTCTCATGGTGCATCTAGCTGTACCTAGATGAGATGCAACAATGCAAGTGCATGAATAGCAAAGAATGGTAATATGAGATGCCTCACATAAAGTATTCAAGATGAGCACAAGGTTACACCGAAACATATATAAGTACTCCATATTACTTAATTAAACATCCCACAACCTATCATGCTAGGATAGCAAGGAAGGTAGCACCAAGCATGTACACAAGTTTCACAAGGTTTTAGGTATATTAACTTAACACCATCAAAGGCATGAGCCACACTTAGCAACACACAAAGCAAAGCATGGTGAAGCAAACTAATTTTAGGTACAAACACAGATTCTGAACAGCAGCACCACAGTCACTTGTTTTAATCATACCTAGAGTTCTAGGCATGCAAAAAGTGTGATTCAAGACTTTATGGAAAGCTAATGAAATTATCTAAAACTTTAATATTAACACAAAAAGCATGATTCAACAAATAACAAGGTCAAAATACATCATGAAGCAGAGCTTATACAACTAAGGACAGAAAACTGATATTAACTTCAGAAATGCATAACTGGAGTTCTAGACATTCAGCAAAAATTGATTCTTAACTTTATGGAAATATTATTAAGTTATCTATAACTTTCTCATTATCATTTTGTAACACCCTAAAATTTGAATTTTGCAAATAGAGCTAAAAAGATCTAAGTTGGAATTTTTGTGCTCACAAAATATAGGAAAATAAAAATTTTCAATTAATTAAAATTCATCATAAGGTTTAGCAACATGTTTGTGCATACATGTCGATGCATTTGTTTCTTTGAATTGTGTAGATTTGATACAAATTGAAAACATTCAAAATGCTTTTGGAAAAAATAGAAATGGCTTTGAAGTAAAGGAAAAGAGGGAAAAAGAAAATTTGAAAATAAAAGAATTTAAAAAGGTTATAAATTTTATTTTTGAGAACTTACTAAAATTTCTCAATTTTAGTTAAGTTGAAAAGTATATTTGAAATTCTAATTGAATTTGGTTTGAAAATGAAAAAGGAAAATAGAAAAGAAAATTTGGAAAAGTATTTTTCATTTCTCTCCCTCTCTCTTTGTTTCTCGGCCTAAAGGCCTGCTCCCTCATCTTGCTCAGCCCAGCAGCCGGCCCGCCATGGCCTGCCCTCTCTTCCTCACTGCCTTCCCCGCATGGGATTTAGCCTTGGCACCAGCCCAGCCCCCTTCCTCCTAACCACGCGGCCTATCTCTACTTCTCCACTGCGTAGCCTAGCAAGCCATCCTAGGTCAGCCCAAGCCATAGCCCACACCACGCGCTAGCCTAATCCACACGGACGTCACACGTTCTCCTTTCTTCCTCTGTCATCGACCTCCCGGGCTCGCCTGTCAGCTCTGCCTCCTACCTCGGTCCATCACCGAGCCAGACTCTATTGCCGCTGCCATGGACTCCATGTCTACGCTGCTCCCGATTCCTCCCCTGCCGTGCGAGCTACGCCAGGCTGTCCCATAAATAGCGATCATCCGCTCCCCTTCCATCCCCCCCACCGAGCCTAGTGCAGCTACCATACCGCCTATGCCCTAGCTCCGCCGTCCAAGCTCCGCCGAGAAGAAGATAGAGTCACCGAGTCGATTAGCAGCTCCTCCATCATGGTAAGCACATCCTAAAGCTTCTAGTCAAGTTTTTGAACCCATGCAACCCCTTTTCTTCCTCTTTTTCCTCCTGTGCTGCTCTGCGCCGCGTAGAAGTTGCTCTCTAGCTCCCGTGCCAAAATCCGAGTCCAATTTGGCCATATCGGTCTTCCCCAATATCTCCGGTGAGGAATTGAACTTTGCCGGCAAGAAATCCCACCAACGGCCACTATTCTGGCCGTCATTTCCCCAAATCCCATCTCGGTTCTAATCTAGACCGTTCAATCCAGATCTAACGGGCGATATGGCTTGATACCCCTTCGCGTAGCTTAATTTCATAAGAGACCCTTGGTTTCTTCAAAATAGAACCCGTGGTCCATTACGTATTAGATAGATTACACCTTATTCTTTTAAAAAAGTATTTTGCTCGGTTGACTTCAAAAATACGTTTTTAGTTAATTACACTTTTGTCACTATTATCTTTAGGCCATAACTTCTCCGTTTTAACTCTGATTTGACCCGTTCAACTTGCATTAGGTTTGTAATTCCATAATCTACATAATTATACTATTGTTAGATATGTTTTCAACTTTTAAAATTCGAGGTTAGATTTAATCTATTATTTTATTAAAGGAAATCTTGTTTATTTCATATCTTCTGCGCTTTAACTCTGTTTTGACCCATTCAAATTGTGTTAGATTCATAGCGCTGAGATCTACACGTTAGTAACAATGTTTATAATATTACTATTTCTAGAATTTCATGGTTTAAATCATATCTTGATTAATAATTATACAACTGGATTTTATAAATAAAATATGATTTGTTTTACTTTAGTTTTAAAATTCGAATCTAAATTTGACTTAAATTATAATATCTATAAAATATCTTATATATGTTTTTGTATAATTAAAACACATGAAGCTAATAGTTTTATATTTTCTCCTATGAGCAAATCTTTCGGTAGTTGTATCTTTTCAACCATAGCCCCGATTAGCGTGCTTCTCGCGACTGTGTGTTCGTAGCGATGCGTAGAATCATGTTTAAAACTCTTTTACTTATTTTTCTATGATTGGTGTATTGTTCTAATTTAGACTCTATTGTTTGCTTTGTGTATGGTTGTATGGATGCTTTTGTGGTGCTTTATGATTTCGTCTAGTCGGTGTGATATACGTGGTAATCAAGAAGAAGAAGAAGAACATTTAAGATTAAAGCTTACCAAAGGATCGATGTTTTAAGCTAAGTATAGCATGGGATCTTCCTTGTTACCTATTCATCCTTTAATCATTTAATTCATACTGCATGTGTCTACCTTGACTGCCACTAAGGATTTCCTAGTACTTTCTTACCCTGTACCTTGATTCCTAAGGGTTATTGCATTGGGTAGTATGATGCTAGTGCTCAACTAAAGCCATGATCTTGTAACTTTACTAATGGAATATGCAATAAACATTAAAAGATGCTTTTTAGCAACATGGAACAAGGGGCTAGAGCATTGGGCTATTTTATGGTGCTCTAGATTCCTCTCCCTAAGGACTTATCTATAAGTGATCATTAGGGACTTATAGTACAACTATGAGGGCTATATGGCTCTAGCTTTAGCTCAGTATGAGGACCTTTTCTAGCTTGTTAGTGGTTACCTTTATTGGCATAAGAATGGTTTGCCAAATCAGGTATAGGACAACCTCTACTCTTATCTTTATAGCTATGATGGAATTGTGCCATTCGACAAGGGGGGTTCCTTTATTTGTTTATCGAGTGAATCTAATGGCCCTACCTTGTTACATGAACCTTTTAAAGGCTTTATAGTGAACCCTATCGACCTTCCTTGGTAGTGGGTCAAGAGGCTGATCACCTCAGGTGAAAGGGTAAATCATGACTCATAGTGAAACTATACAACCTCTGTAGAGTGTAAAACTGGTATATCAGCCGTGCTCAATGGTCACGAGCAGCCTTGGAACATTTACGAAATAGATGATGAACACTGATGATACTAATAATGAAGATGCTCACTAAAGATTACTGTTTATGCTATTTATTATTCATAGTTTATCCTGATCATGTGTTTACATGGGCTTGTGATAAACTTGTTGCTACTCAACTACTTAAAATCATGACTCATTAAAAGCTAATCAGTAGTTAAACCTAGTGTCAGCCTTTTGAGCCTCATGAATCCCATGTTATATTTGTTAAGTACAACATGTACTTTCGCTTTGCTTTATTTTTCAATTATTTAGATAAATCTCGGATGGGTACTAGATTGCTAGAGTTTGGAAGGAATTAGGCTTGTGATCAACCAGTCAGTTGTCTCTATGGAATTAGAGTCTTCTACCCGAAGATCGGAGTTGTCTTTCCGCTAGTTGCTGTCTAAGGTTATATTCTTTATACTAAGTATGTTATATATTGAGCATTGTCTATTGATATTACCCTTATTTGTAGCTATTTGTGAGATTTGACTTCCTAGGCTCACATATGGTGTGTATCTGGTTTTGTCCTTAAAACCGAGTGCTACAAAGTGGTATTAGAGCAATGCTAATTGTAGGATGCAAGTCTAGTAGAAACTGGTCGTTTTAAGGTTTAGAAGTTGCTACAAAAACCCTTGCTCTATGAACCTTGATATTTTCTTCTCTACTATATCTGTACCCTTGCTATTCATCTTTACCTTGGTGCTTATTTTAAAATCTTTGTTCTTGTCTTCACTCCTTGATTTGATATACTTTTAGAACTATCTCTCACCACCTTCTTGCATAATCCAAAGATGAGTCTTAGGATTGTTACCCCTAGTACAATAAGGACGATAGTATCGCAAGTTGAGTTAATGATTGAATTGTGCATCTTTATTGCTTGTTGAATTGTCATTATGCTTATGATTGTTTTGAATCTTTGTAATGATTGCAATGATCTTGTTGGGTGTTCCCATAATTTCATTTAGTTTATTGGCCCAAGGTATAAGGACTAGTGTAATAAATAGTGGGTTATGGTTTTCTTCTGTTTCCTCTATCCTGTTTTTTTGGAGTAGTATGCACTCATTGACTTATATCTCTAGTCTTGGATGACCAAAAATCATGAGAACATTCTGGACAATAGTAGACTTCGCTATCTTTTTGTGACCATAAGAATCACCCTGATAGCTATTTTGGTTATGGAGATACGGAAAATCGCAAGGCGATGCATCTGTGCTGTTTGGAACCTGGAGTAGTTTCTCTTGTGCACTATTTTCGACCATATAACTGCAGAATTTGGGAAAAGTGTTCTATAAGAAAGTTGTGGAGAATTTTATAAGCTTTCCAATGGTATAAGGTACAACTTCATTAGATTAACATAATGAGAGTTACAACCGTTTTACTATGCTGCTGTTTTTCTACTCCCGAGGAATTTCATAATTTCTTGTCCTTGCCCATATACAAGAGTACCATTGGGATGTCAAAATGACTTGATACTAGTTAGCTCAACTAAAGAATGTACAAGTTATGCTTGGTGTCCCCTAGTTGGTCCTTTCTTAATGGGGGTAGCCAAGTTGAAGAATTTGCAAGATGAAGTATCCTACGTTCTAGTTTGCGCAGCGAAAGCGTGAGTTGAATTATCTAAAGTGTCATCTAGAGTTATCCATTGTGAAGCATACAAGTACTATCTTTTTGGAAGTAAAAGTGACATCTAGGAGGGTCACAAGAATCTACAGGACATCTTCACTAAGTTGGTCTTGAGCTTGTGTTATCCTCGTTGGAATGAAATTGGTTATGACTTGGAAAAGTGCTATTGCTTCAAGGAGCAAAGTCATGGCTGATGCCCTTAGCAATGGAGAATTGTGCTAAGAAGGTTCGAATGACACCAAGGACTAAGAATTATATTCCAAGTTTGTGCAATCTGACCGGAAGCATTAATGTTTTGAAGATTGCTAGTAGAATCTCCTTCTAACCAAGAGATTCGTCAGGCTCCGTTGGTAGGTGAATATTTTAAGAAAGAGAATGGATAGTATGGACTATGAAGGAAAGGTGGCCTAGTGATTGGAGATGACTATTAAAATCTTGGAATCAGTTTGGCAAGTTACTTGGAGGAAGATCAACATGTATGCAAAGTAAAGTGGGATCCTTATCGAGAAGATGGTATTACACGAGGAAGTAGAGAAGAATTCAAAGACAGAGTATCCCTATCTCCTAGTCGACGTCTTCTGAATCTCAGGGGACGAGATTCATCTTAAGGGGAGTAGAATTGTAACACCCTAAAATTTGAATTTTACGAAATAGAGTTAATAAGATTTAAGTTGGAATTTTTGGGCTCATAAAATATAGGAAAATAAAAATTTTCATTTAATTAAAATTCATCATAAGGTTTAGCAACATGTTTGTGCATACATGCCGGTGCATTTGTTTCTTTGAATTGTGTGGATTTGATACAAATTGAAAACATTCAAAATGCTTTTGGAAAAAAATTAGAAATGGCTTTGAAGTAAAAGAAAAGAGGGAAAAAGAAAATTTGAAAATAAAAAAATTTAAAAAGGTTGTAAATTTATTTTTGAGAACTTACTAAAATTTCTCACTTTTAGTTAAGTTGAAAAGTATATTCGAAATTCTAATTGAATTTGGTTTGAAAATGAAAAAGGAAAATAGAAAAGAAAATTTGGAAAAGTATTTTTCATTTCTCTCCCTCTCTCTTCCTTTCTCGGCCTGATGGCCTGCTCCCTCATCTTGCTCAGCCCATCAGTCGCCCCACCCTGGCCTACCCTCTCTTCCTCAATGCCTTCCCCATGTGGGCTTTTGCCCTGGAACTAGCCCAGCCCCCTTCCTCCTAACCGTGCGGCCTATCTCCCCTTCTCCACTACTCGGCCCAGCAAGCCATCCCAGGTCAGCCCAAGCCGCAGCCCACCCCGCGTGCCAGCCTAATCCATGCAGACACCACACGATCTCCTTTCTTCCTCTATCACCGACCGCCTAGGCCCGCCCGTCAGCTTCGCCTCCTACGTCGGCCCATCACCGAGCCAGACTCTACCGTCGCTGCCATGGACTCCATGTCCACGCCGCTCCCGATTCCTCCCGTACCATGCGAGCTACGCCAGGCCATCCCATAAATAGCGATCCTCCATGCCCCTTCTACCCCCCACTGAGCCAAGCGTAGCTGCCATGCCTCCTGTGCCTTAGCTCCGTCGAGAAGAAGATAGAGTCGTCGAGTCGATTAGCAGCTCATCCATCACGATAAGCACATCCTAGAGCTTCTAGTCAAGTTTCCGAACCCGTGCAACACCTTTTCTTCCTCTTTTTCCTCCTGTGCTGCTCTGCGCAACATAGCAGTTGCTCCATCGCCGCCATAGGTCATCACTTGACATCTTCGTTCGCCGATAGCTGCAATTGCTCGCCTAGTCGCGTTCGCTTTTAGCCCTCTCTAGCTCCCGTGCCAAAATCCGAGTCCAATTTGGCCATAGCGGTCTTCCCCAATATCTCCGGTGAGGAATCGAACTTTGCCAGCGAGAAATCCCACCGACGGCCACTGTTTCGGCCGTTATTTCCCTAAATCCCCTCTCGGTTCTAATCTAGACCATTCAATCCAGATCTAACGGCCGATATGGCTTGATACCCCTTCGCGTAGCTTAATTTCATAAGAGCCCCTCGGTTTCTTCAAAATAGAACCCGTGGTCCATTACGTATTAGATAGATTACACCTTCTTTTAAAAAAGTATTTTGCTCGGTTGACTTCAAAAATACATTTTCAGTTAATTATAGTTTTGCCACTATTTTCTTTAGGCCATAACTTCTCTGTTTTAACTCTGATTTGACGCGTTCATCTTGCGTTAGGTTCATAATTCTGTAATCTACATATTTATACTATTGTTAGATATGTTTTCAACTTTTAAAATTCAAGGTTAGATTTAATCTATTATTTTATTAAAAGAAATCTTGTTTGTTTCATATCTTCTGCGCTTTAACTCCGTTTTGACCCATTCAAGTTGTGTTAGATTCATAGCGACGAGATCTACGCGTTAGTAACCATGTTTATCATATTACTATTTCTGGAATTTCATGGTTTAAATCATATCTTGATTAATAATTATGCAACTGGATTTTATAAATAAAATAAGATTTGTTTTACTTTAGTTTTATAATTTGAATCTAAATTTGACTTAAATTATAATATCTGTAAAATATCTTATATATGTTTTTATATAATTAAAACACATGAAGCTAATAGTTTTATATTTTCTCCTATGAGCAAATCTTTCGGTAGTTGTATCTTTTCAACCATAGCTCCGATTAGTGTGCTTCTCGCGACTGTGTGTTCGTAGCGATACGTAGAATCTTGTTTAAAACTCTTTTACTTATTTTTCTATGATTGGTGTGCTGTTCTAATTTAGATCTATTGTTTGCTTTGTGTATGGTTGTATGGATGCTTGTGTGGTGCTTTATGATTTCGTCCAGTCGGTGAGATATACGTGGTAATCAGAGAAGAAGAAGAACATTGAAGATTAAAGCTTACCAAAGGATCGGTGTTTTAAGGCAAGTATAGCATGGGATCTTCCTTGTTACCTATTCACCTTTAATCATTTAATTCATACTGCATGTGTCTACCTTGACTACCACTAAGGATTTTTCTAGTACTTTGTTACCCTGTACCTTGATTCCTAAGGGTTATTGCATTGGGTAGTATGATGCTAGTGCTCAACTAAAGCCATGATCTTATAACTTGACTAATAGAATATGCAATAAACATTAAAAGATGCTTTTTAGCAACATGGAACAAGGGGGTTATTGCATTGGGCTATTTTATGGTGCTCTAGATTCCTCTCTCTAAGAACTTATCTGTAAGTGATCATCAGGGACTTACAGTACAACTGTGTGGGCTATATGGCTCTAGCTTTAGCTCAGTATGAGGAACTTTTCTAGCTTGTTAGTGGTTACCTTTATTGGTGTAAGAATGGCTTGCCGAATTGGGTATAGGACAACCTCTACCCTTATGTGTATAGCCGTGATGGAATTGTGCCATTCGACAGGGGGTTCCTATATCTATTTGCTGAGTGAATCTAATGGCCCTAACTTGTTAGATGAACCTTTGAAAGGCTTCATAGTGAACCCTGTCGACCTTCCTTGGTAGTGGGTCAAGAGGCTGATCACCTTGGATGAAAGGGTAAATCACGACTCATAGTGAAAGTGTACAACTTCTGCAAAATGTAAAACTGGTATATCAGCCGTGCTGATGATCATGAGCGGCCTTGGAACATTTACAGAATAGATGATGAACACTGATGATGTTAATAATGAAGATGCTCACTAAAGATTACTATTTATGCTATTTATTATTCATGTTTACCTGATCATGTGTTTACATGGGCTTGTGATAAACTTGTTACTACTCAACTGCTTAAAATCATGACTCATTAAAAGCTAATCGCAGTTAAACCAGTGTCAGCCTTTTGAGCCTCATGAACCCCATATTATATTTATTGAGTATGATATGTACTTACGCTTCCTTTATTTTTCAATTTTTTGGAAAAATCTCAGATGGGTACCAGACTGCTAGAGTTTGGAGGAATTAGGCTTGTGATCAACCAGTCAGTTGTCCCTGTGGAATTAGAGTCTTCACCCAAAGATCAAAGTTGTCTTTCCGCTGGTTGTTGTCTAAGGTTATATTCTTTATACTAAGTACATTATATATTGAGCATTGTCTATTGATATTACCCTTATTTGTAGCTATATGTGAGATTTGACTTTCTGGTCTCACATATGGTGTGTATCTGGTTTTGTCCTTAAAACCGGGTGCTACACATTTTATGATGATTCTACAGCTAACAAGGTCAAACAACACCAAGAAGGCATCTCTGTCCATATTTGGACGGAAATCTGCCATTTCACTTTAATAGCTATAACTAGAGTTCTAGACCACCACAAGTAGTGCTCTCAGATATTTTAGAAAGCTTCGGAAAAGAACTACAACTCTCCTATTATCAAACAATACAATCATTCAGATCTATCTAGAGGACATGCAAAACCTGATAGCAAACTTGTAAAATCTATAACTACTAAACCATCAGGCCTAAAATCATGAAATTTTAGGACAAGAAATATAAGGAAATTATCTACCACTTTTGTTTTCAACATATATACATAAAACATGATTTGCATCACGAAGTTATGATCACAACAAGAAATGCACATGCAGCCATTTTAGAATATAATAATTTGATGTTTCACTTGTTTGCTAACAAAGAGCATGCACACATGAGCCATTCAAGAACTCCAACCACTACTAACATACTTAGCAACACTTTATTGAACCCAATCACTCAAAGCATCACCAAATACAATTACAAGATTTATCTATAATTATGCTTTTATTAATCATTTCTCCTAATAAACATATATATATAATTTTAGTGATATATGAGAACAACTAGTTTGGGGCTGAGATTTTTATGAGTGGTATATGTTATCAAAACATGGATACTACACAACTTTCACATGTTTAGGTTTTATAGATTAATTACTATGAAAAAGACAAATTGCTATTGCAATAAAACATGTAAAAGCAAGATAAATCTAAAGACCATTATTTTCTATAAACACATAGCCATATTATATGTTATTATGGTATCACAACATCATACAAAGGTAGTGGAACCACATTTTCTATTTTTACACCTACATAAAAATTATAACTTATTTAAAACCATTTATCAAGCATTAATCAAGTTAAATCCATAAGTCAACCATACTGCATCTAATGAACATGAATTTTTATCACAGCACACATATAGCATAAGTAGCCTACCATAAAATTTTCATGACAATTGGAGCACCACAACTTTGGATATGAGAATAACAAGAAAAATAAGCTAAAATTGCCTATTTAACAAGATTAAATCAAAACATTATAAAAATAGTATACAACTAGCATGTTTAATATTTTTACTAGCTAGATCATGTCATCATAAGATTAACACAACTAGAATTAGCATTTTTTTACTTCTATAACTCAAGATATGCTTCTGTCCAACTTAAAAGCATTTTTAAAAGCACTTTATAAGAATAAATGAAAACATCAGAAACTTTCTGCTAACACATATCATATTATGACTCTACTATGTATATATACTCACAAGGATTCCAAAAAGTCCTCATTTTCTATTTTATGATTTTTCTACAATTTATTATGATTTTTCAAAGTTTTAGCCAAATAAATGCAATAAAGGCAAACACAATTGCTTCGAGGCCCCTGAACTTCCACGAAAATAAATTTCAATGAACGAGTCCCACTCTGTACTATTCCCCTGAGTCACGGACGTTCATTTCACCCCTATCTTCAATTGTTGTGCAAGGTCTAGCTTCTTATTCTCCTCGTCGGGCAGAGTAGAGGAGGTTGCCGGGACGACCGGTCTCGGTGGTCGATGGCCGACAGCAGTGGGGAAGGGGCGGTGTAGCACCTAGGGGCCTGCGCGCATCCCCTAAGCTACTTAGCTTGGTTGGAGACGGTCTAAGGTGACCTAGACATGTGCGTGCGCGGCACGCAGAGGCGCAGCTCTGGCGGCGATAGCTATGGGGTTGGCCAGTAGGAGCTAGCAGTGACAGGGAGCACCTAGGGTCTAGAGCTCACCCATGGGGCAACCTAGCTTGGCCCGAGGTGGGCCAGGAAGCCTAGTTGTGCGGCACCAGCGGCATAGCTCCGGTGATGGCGGCTGCTCGGTGAGGTACAACAGAGGAGGGGCAGCGTGGATAGAGGATGACGAGGTGGGGTGCAAGGGGGCCGGAGCCATTCTCGGCTAAGGACGGGGAGGTTTGACAAGCAGCGGCCATGGAGCTTGGCTACCGGCAATGGCGGCGGCGTCCACGTGAGCTTAGAGCGAGGAAGGGAGTGAGCAAAGGTGAGGGCGAGCGTGCACGAGAGATGGAGCATGACGAGGCAAACGCGGTGATGGAGGTGGAGGGCTGTGAGGTGCTCGAGGGTGGAGGAATGATGGTGGCCATGGAGCTCAGTCACCGGCGGCCATGGTGAGCGTGCTCTGGCGTGCGCGTGCAGCGCAGAGGGCAAGGGCGAGTGAGTCAGGGAGGAGTGGGAAGCATCTGAGAGCAGCTCGGCATCCCATCATGCGAGGAGAGAGCAGGGGCACGCGGCAAGGAGGTGTGGCACACTCAGGCATGGACGCCACATCCTGGACACGCGTTGCCCATTAGGGCATTTTACTGAGTACGTGGTGGGCAGCGACGTGGGAAAGGTGGGCGCCATTTTTGGCCTAGCTACGGGCCGATTTGGACCTTGGGCCCAAAAGCAAAGTTGCAGCCCACCTAATGATATACAAAACTCATTAAGGGTGCCTAGCCATTAGAGCTATCCATTAGCACCTAAATAAGCCCAAAGTTGATAGTGTCAGCGACTAATCAAGGATTATGCATTTCTCTGCTTGAGCTCGAATTACTTGGTCAAAACGTGGTCAAATTGATTCCAACTTTTTGTATGTCCTTCTATGAAACATATATTCCAACTTTAACTTTTGGCTCAACTTGAGGTGTTTAACAAATTTTAGAGAACGCAGAACGCCAATGTCAATGACGATGAATTCTGAACTTAGAATTATTTAGAGCCCAGAAACAGCAGCTGATTCCATCTTGAGTCCTCTATTTCAGCAACTTAGGAGTTGAATCAGGTCTTGGTCCAAAAATAAAGTTTGTTGTACTCCACTCAAACTTCAACTTTTATTAAAGGTCAAACTTCATATATGGTAACGATGCATATTTTGCCTTCAGGTGCTCTGTGACCCTTAAGAGATGGAACTTCTATTCAATTGTATTCAGCCATTCATCTACCTGCAATGGCTCCTCTGCTTCCTTAAAGGTAGGAGGCTTGGTGTCAAGAAAGTCCTTAAAATTATTGAACTGGTTAGGTTCAAGTCCTTGGTGTTGGTCCCTCGTCCATGGCCAACATTCTACGCAAGACCACACAACACTTCTCCCATGGAATGTTGGGTTTCCATGAGTTGGGCCATCATCTCCGCTGGTGTGGGATGCGACGGTGGTGAGAGGTCCTCATTGCCACAGGAACCACTACCACTCACCTCATCTTCACTAGCTCCCCTATGAGTGTGCGTCATCTGTAGAATTGCAACCACAAGTATTTATTGATGATGTCAGAAAAATTGTAGAGGAATTATATAATTATGCCAAACTGAATTTACTAGAGAGAATTTAACATTCATACAATAAAATAGAGGCATAATAACTCATTTTCACAACACAACATCACCAATTATATTACTTAGCGATCACGCAATGCATTCCTGTACATGCCAATTACTTGCCAGCACACAAACTGGACATTTATGAAGGTTCAACAACAACATAGATTAAACATGCAAGGTTCTGAGATTACATCGAAGGAGTACATCATGAGATCGAAACCTAAATTATGAGTTCATTACATAAAGGATCGAAGATAGAGAGGTAGCGCATCTAGCTAGATACTATAGCTAAGCTACTCCTCGTGGTGGTCGCTGTCAATATCAGCCACACCATCACCATGGTTGTCCTCAAAAGGGTTGACCTCTTCTTCAGGCTCATCCTCGGCATCCACCTCCATGCCATCATCCTCAGCGATCAACACATTGGGATCTTCTTCCACCGCTGGAGCTCTAGCATGCAGCTGACGTAGCTATCTTGGCGGGAGTAGAACATCTTCAGGATGGCGAACATAGCGCTCATAGCAGCACTAGAGCTCCATGCTCGCTCATCATGGTTTCTTACCAATGCATTGCCGCTCGGCTGCACCCAAGCGGTCACCGATGGATCCACCCAGGGAAAGGTTCTGGCTGGACCATTGACAAGCTCATCACCAAACTCCTAATAGGTCTCACTCAGTGCCTCCAAAGCTACCACTTGGGCACCTTCCCAAGGAGATTGTCCATCTGACTCAATACTCCAACCTTGCCACTATGGATTGTCTACGTGGGCTGGAATGGTCACCCGCACATCATACCACGGCTACCCCTCAGCTGCCACTTACCTCGAGAAGTAGCAGGGTGGCTCAGCGTACCCAACTAAGTTTAGCACCCTCCATAGCAAGGTAGGAGTGCCAAACACAGCCAGAAATGTGTCACTACATGGTGGGGCTCCTAGTGCTGCCATCTATAGCAAAGTGTGCAACTCTTATGAGAGGATATCATACATGAGAAGAAATTTAATGGATGGTGTAAGCAATTATAAGTAAGGGAGGAATGCAAAAATGTAAATGCATGAGTGAACATGATGCATGCACATCCCGTACGTCCTCATGAACCTTAGGAAAAATTTAAAATTCTAACGACGTACACGGTGGCATACATACGTTCTCTCAATATACGTTACTAATCAGGCTACATGCTTTGCTGTTAGTGTACCTGCACAAGAATTTCATTTCAGCCAACCCAACACTTATATATGCAAAAATGTAACTCTGGGCTCTAGGTTGCAACTAAATACTTCCATATATGTATATCCATACATATACTTCCGTATCAAAGCTACCCGCAAGTAAATACATGCTATACATATGTATAAATATGTATCTATAGCCGTATCAAAGCTAACCCACAATTGAGTACCTTAGTGTGTGTGTGTGTGTGTATATATATATATATATATATATATATATATATATATATATATATATATATATATATATATATATATATATATATATATATATGGGACATATATATATACTGTAGTACCAAAGCTACCTCTCCCCATAGACCGCATGCTCACCCTTGCGGTCTTGCCACTCTTACCGTGGGCGTAGAAGCAATTGATCCATACATTACCACTCAAGTGAATGGCATCCATACAATACCACGCCATATGGACGACGAAAGTAAAAACCCCCATGTTAGTGCTTATTTAGCCACCTAATAGTCCTTAACTAGGCATAAAGGATATAACCACTAGCACACTCTAAATTTAAAATCCAGATTTTTAACACACCTATATATATAGCTATAAGTCATCAAACTGATTTTATAAAACAAAACCTTTGTTTTAAATATCCATATGACAAGTTTAGTGTTGAACCTTGCTCCGATGCCAGCTATAACAGAACCGTCCAATTTATAAGAGCACAAGTACAATAGCAATCACCGAAGCGATCAAACCATCATACTTGAGCCCATATAAACCCGGTAGTCCGATGAAATCATGAAGGATCTCAAACAAACCAATATACAAACCAAGATCATACATGATTCAACACAACCAGTCACATGTTACATCACAGTTCACAAATAGTTCACAAGTATCTCACATACATCGGAGTTCAAATAGTTATTACAAACCAAGTTCAAATAGCAGAAGCAAAGTAGTTTGACATCAACATCACACTTAGTTCAAATACATGCCTAGTACCATGGTCATTTCTAGCAAAAGCAGAACAGAGAGGATAACTTAGAAGTACCATGCCCCATGGTTTAGTCCTCATTCATGGCTAGGATGAAGGCAGTTCTTACTAGTACCCATAATACATCATGTCATCTGCAACAAGAGGGAATAAACCCTGAGTACGAGAATGTACTCAGCTAGACTTACCCGTCATAAACCAGAAATAATATGACACCAAGGAGTATGCAAGGCTTTATCGATGGAGTTAGCTTAACAACATTTTGCATAAAAGCTTAAGTAACATAACTTGCAAGATTTAATATCTCTAGCATCAATTTGAATACCTATTCAATTAAGTATCTCTAGATTTGCACCTATACTAGAGCAATCACTTGATTAAGCTAACAAGCATTAGTAACCATATCTGATGTAATAATTTGAGCCTCATCATAACCATCAAGTTTCCATCAAGTTACTCTACGTTGCTGCTGCTTCAGTCAAGTTCTCACTATCTAAGAGAGATGGTGATTCGAATCGATTCCTACCCAGTCGGGGAATTATTCCTAACACAAACCCATACTTCCCCCATCGGGGTCGCATCGGGTCACCTTTGCTACAACTCAGGAACCAACTTCGTGGGTCCGATCAGCACTGCACCCTCAAAGATTCTACTAGTTTGCTAGGAAGTTTAGGCCTGGCCTGCCCTTGGACTCATGCCACTAGTTCTCCGCACATCCTTACTGCCTCTAGTGTGCGCACTTTCACTTACTAGGGCCCGACCTAAATTGAGCTACTCGGCTTCATGGTCAGAACGACTTATCCGACCAACTAAGTGCTAGGCATGCGTTCAACATGACATGAGGACGTACAGCGAATCAGTCCTTAACCAACACGGACGGGGATAAATAGGCACCAAGACCTCCATGCCTTGTGCTTCTCTATCATAATCCTGCTCGGTCTCCTTTTATTCATCAATAGATGGTTATTTCCATGATAGCAATTATAGTCAACCATGATAAGATATCTACATATATCCTGCAGGTGACAGAAATCACCTGACTTCTACCAAACTAAGCAAGGCTAAGAATATATTCGATCTAGGGCCTACCAAGGATTTGAAGATATATTTATCTAGACAAGAAGAATATATGCAACAAGTGTTTACAATCAACTCCTATAACCTAATGCATCAAACATAAAGGACACAAGTGATATTTGTCAAAACATAGGAGGCTTATAATGCTCTGGGGCTTGCCTTTCAAGAATGAGGAAGGTTGGTGGTTAGGACACTCAGGAAGATCTTCCAAGCCGACTCCTCCTTTTGCCTGAACCTCCTGCTCCTGGGCTGCCTGTTGCTCCTCTAGGTGCTCGGGTTCGAACTTGAGTAGAGTCACTCCTTCTGGCAAACCTATTGCATGCATATGCACAAATGAGTATCATGAATGCATAAGAGATGAGATGATATGATAAATTATATATGCATGAGCATGGTTATCTACAAGATGTATGATAAGTTTAACATTCATTGACCAAGTAGTTGTATAACTTTTTTCTAGTTGATCATTACTGAGTAGGTGCATATCTCTTCTATAGTATATGAAACCTACACTCACCAAGTTCTAGCAACTTAAAGTAAAGTTGTTCATCATTAGTAAGAGTCTTAGAACCTGTAGCTAACAACTAATCCCAATTAGCCTAAGCATCTACACAAGCATCACATAAGACAAACAATTTCAATTGACTTAGTCATTTCCTGCAGTAAACATTAGCTACTTATTTTGGCTATATCCGGAGTTCTACTCAACCAAATACTATGATCTTGGACTTTTGGAGATCTTATAAAACTTCCTACAACTTTCTTATAGTCATCTTAAGATGATTCAATGGCTATCAAGGACAAACAAAGCAATTTCCCAGATCTATCCAAAAATTTCCAAAAACAAGCATTTCTGGAGACCAACTTCCAACAGTTATAACTCTCAAACCATTTAGCCTATTGCCATGAAAATTTGACACAACAAATATAAGTCAGTTATCTACAACTTTGTTATTGACATGATTCATAGCACACGTCATCTTACCCATGATATTTACTTAACAACCAAAATTGTCTGAACAGTCACTATAATTGAATTATAGAGCAATTAATATTTCACTGCATACAAGCAATCAAATTTGGGCACAACCAATGGTGCCAACAGTTCTTAGGCATCATACACACTCTAGAAAACATGATGGTCAAGCCCAAATAAATTATTTAAATACCTTTATTAATTTATTTGGACACTAAGGTAAAATAAGGAAAATATATCAAAAGTGCACAATAAATTCTGAGAAAATTATAGTAATCTACATATGACCCCAATAGTCTACTGTACAAATTTCATGCCATTTCGATAAGTACAGCCATCTCTACAAAAATGACAAGTTGCATAGGATTATTTTAGCAAAAATACTTTAGCCTAGTGAAAAGTGTCCAACAACAGATTTCATATTTTTCTTACATTCATCCTATCACCATATCACTGTGTAAAAATTTGCATGATCATCGGTTATGTATTTTTACCCCATTTATTTTCACTAGAAACTAGCAATTATTTAAGATTAAATAGGAAGATCATATTCCAAGTATGCTTACAGTAGGTTTGGTATTTTTATTAGCTAGAGCATGTCAACACAAGATCAAAAAAATTGGAATCACAATTTTATCACTTTCCTAGCTCAAGTTATGCATTTTACAAGATTGAAATCAATTTAAAAGCACTTATTTAGATCCATTTAATTCTCCTAGAAAAATATCCTAAACAGTTGGTTTCATATTTTTATCAAATAGTACACTTCATGATGAATCTAACAAAATTAGGTTTACTCAATTTGAACACTCCTAGCTCTAGATATGAATTTTTGAAACATGCATTCAAATCTATGAAAACAAATAAGAAATCAAAGAACACACAGAGACTGACAGATGAGGCCCACGGTCAACGGGACCCGCTTTGTCAGTGAAACCGAAATAGAGGACGGTGTTTGACCGGTGATAGATCGCTGACAGTGAGGTCTTTGGCGATGAGGTTACCTCCGTCGTGTTCCTCTCATCAACCCACACCTAGGGGTACCCCCAGGTTGGGTCGGTGGCTCACTGGAGCAAGCTCACCGATGAGCATGGCGGACAGCGGTGGTCGCGCGATGGTACGTCGGCCATCTCCAGCCATGGTAGGCTCCGGCGAGTATGGTCCTACCTCTATAGTTACCTAGCACAGCTCTAGAGCAAGATCTAGCCATGGTGAAGCAGTGGGGAAGCCCAACCGCATGCATGGCAGCACGACAGCGGCGCTTGCCGTTCTAGCGAATCGACGGCGATAGGTGGGTCTCCATCTTTGGGAAAGATGCTATGGCTTTAGGTGACATGATAATGGGCACCAAAGAGGTCTACGGGTGGTCGGTTGAGGTCGGCAGCGACGAGCTCGTGCTCATGGCCATGGTGGGTACGGCGGGAGCGGCGATGCATTCCCACATGGCGGGGGCGGTAAAATGGATGGTGGATCTAGATTCTAGGACCTATGGCGAAGACTAGATGAGGGAGAGAGAGCGGAGGTGCACGTGTTGTGGCTGGCCATGGTGAACTTAAGCTCGGTGGCAGACCGTGGCCATGGTGGTGGCGGTGACTCAAAATGTGGCCTCACCTAGGCTTGAGCGGCTATAATGGCGGTTTGAGGTGGTAGAGGAGGTGGTGACGAAGATGTGGGTGAGGTGGATTGGATGGCAGTGCTACATGCATGGTGAGCGAGCATGGTGGAGGCACACAGTGATGGCGACGGCGGCGTGGTTTTGCTCGGCGAGCGAGAGAGAAGCAGAGCGAGGGCGAGAGAGAGGGAAATGAAGGGAGCAACGACATCGCCTCACTCTTCACTCTGCTACTACCTGATCAGCCAAGCCAACGCCGGCATATGGCCACCACATGGCACATGAGGCCTATGGCCAGTCGGCCACTGACGGTGCGGCAAAGGCTGGTTCAGGTTTGCGATCGGTGACTGACAGCGTGATTTCTTCCACCTCTATCTCCTAATCTATGGTGAGTTGGCAAAAACTGCATTACTAAGAATTGTAGAGCTATAGGAGATCTACAACTTTTCTTTAGAAAGTTTCCTCTAATTCACCATCATTTTCAAAGTGCATAGCTTCAAAGTATGGTACATCGAAACTAAAAATCAGTTCATGACTTAGAGAAATTTCTAAGTTTGAAAACAGCATTTCATTGCTACTTGTGAGCTATTTTTGAGCATGCTATGCACCGAATTAGGTCTTGGGCCAAAAATGAAAGTTGTTACTCTAGTCAAGTACTACAACTTTGCTTAAGGGTGCACTACCATGCAAACAATCTATGCTATAGTTCAACTTTGGTCAAAGTAGGATCATGAAAATTGGAGTTTCTAGAATAACTATGACTTGGGGACTATTTTGGTCCAAGTCATGAATACCAAACTTGTTCCATGTACCATCCTAAGTGTGTCTAAGGTGTTTTTGTGACCTCACAAGCATTTCATGCATTGGTCACACACAATGGCAAGCATATATATGTATATAAGCGACATCACATGTGATAAAGATAAAGTGAATGGGATGAAACTTCTCATGCTCATGCTCATGAATGCTTGGATGATGCTTGTGCTCATGAAATGCAAGTGCCCAATGCATGCTTAACACTAGGGTGTTACATCCCCTTCCCTCACCCATTTGCATTTTCCCAACCACGTTCCATGATGGTTTGAGGATCTAGATAAAGGTAACGTGCTTCATATCGAACTAGTACTATTTGTATGAACTTATTATTGCGTTCCATGCTAGTTTGAGGATCTCAATTGACATTTATTCTAATCGAAATCATGCTTATAGATGGCAAGTAGTTACCATACTAGGGTTGTGTACTCTACAACTATCGACCATAACTTTCCCCAACCATGTCCCTCTAGTATGTTAGACGAAATGATGTTTACCTATTTCTTGTAAACCATCTGCTTGCCTAATAGTCCGAGCAATGTAAATTTGAACAGGCCAGACATGTAACTCTTATATAGCTATGAGTAGAACTTTTGCCTGATCATCTGTGCTACAAACAGGAGTTGCACCATCTGTGGCTGCAAGCATGAATCCTAAAGCAGTAGCTTTAAACATAGACGAGGGAGTGTAGATGAACAGAACCTATGAAACCATGTAATGTAGCCATCTCTAGCTATCTGCTGCCTCTCGACTGTTGTGAGCCGTACGAATTGCTTGGATAGGACAGCATTGTATAGTTCACCAGATGACAGAACGGTCCGACCTGACTAAAATATTCATTACCATGTAATGTAGCCATCTCTAGTAATGATGAACACGGTTGAAAGCTCTAGTTTGGTTTTGGTGAATTGATGAAACCCTAAGTGCTAACCTAGTTTATCAAGTGATCATGAGATAGGTAGCACATTCCAAGTGGTGAAGCAAATGAAGATCATAGCATGATAATGATGATGCCATGATGATGATCAAGTGCTTGGACTTGGAAAGAAGAAAGAGAAAAACAAAAAGCTCAAGGCAAAGGTATAAACCATAGGAGCTATTTTGTTTTGGTGATCAAGACACTTAGAGAGTGTGATCACATTTAGGTTTGATAGATGTACTATTAAGAGGGGTGAAACTCGTATCGGGATGCGGTTATCAAAGTGCCACTAGATGCTCTAACTCATTGCATATGCATTTAGGATCTAGTGGAATGCTAACACCCTTGAAAATATTTGTGAAAATATGCTAACACATGTGCACCTAGTGATACACTTGGTGGTTGGCACATTTGAGCAAGGGTGAAGAAGTTAGAGGTGAAAAGAAGTTAGTCTTGCTGGTCACTAAGTGACCAGACGTTGGTCTCAGAGGGACTGGCGCGTCTGGTCAAATGTGTCAGCAAAGATGCTGGCATCGGTCATTTGACCGGATGCTAGGTCGCTCAGCGACCGGATGCTAGAGGCAGGGTCCAGTCCTATTGTTGGGCAGCGCACAGAGGCTAGGGTCTCTGACCGGACGATGGCAGGGTCTAGTCATGCTTGACCGGACACGTCCAATGGGCAAAATGCATTTCTAGAACCTTACTGGAAACGACCGGATGCTGGTGGCTCAGTGTCTGGTTAGTTATAGCGTAGTGTCTGGTCAACTCTAGTGACCGTTGAGATCGGGACATGTGGCTGTCGTCGGACGACCGAACGCTGAGGTCCAGCATCCGGTCAACATCACCGAAGCATCTGGTCAGCCCGCGTTGTGCCCAGTGAAGGGGTACAATAGCTCTATTTTGTGGGGGCTTCTATTTAAGCCCCATGGCTGGTTGAAGCTCATACCTTTGGCAATTTTCATTGACATAGCAACCTTGTGAGCTTAGCCAAAGCCCTCCCACTCATCTCCATCATTGATTCATCATCTTTGTGAGATTGGGAGTGAATCCAAGTGCATTGCTTGATTGATTGCATCTAGAGGCACTTGGTGTTTGTCTTTTGCTGCGAATTTTGCTTGTTACTTTTTGTGGTTGCCGCCACCTAGATGGCTTGGAGCAGCAAGGATCGTTGAGCGGAGGGTGGTGATTGTCTCCGGCTCCGATCGTGGTGATTGTGAGGGGTTCTTGACCTTTCCCTGGTGGAGAGCCAAAAGGTACTCTAGTGGATTGCTTGTGGCTTGTGTGATCCTCATCTTGTGTTGGTTGTGTGGCCCCCTATTGAGGGTTTGGCGTGTGAAGCCAATTATCATGTGAACCTCCAAGTGAGTGAATCGCCACAACGAGGACTAACTTGCCGACAAGCAAGTGAACCTCGTTAAAAATCATTGTGTTCATCAATGATTCTGAGGTGATTGGTCTTCATTGTTATTCATCCTTGTGATTGATTGGTTCCTTCATCTACACGGTGGTATAATCTTCTTGATCACTCTCATTACATTACCGCAAACTAGTTGGCAAGCTCTTTAGTGTAGGTAGTTGTGAGAGCTTGCTTGGTTGGTTGGTGTGGCTCTTTAGTTAGCCTTTGAGAGCACACTAACATAGGGTAGTGTCATTGCTATTGTGTGAATAGATACTATCTAAACTAGAATTGTGGTAGGTGGCTTGCATTTTGAGTAGGCTAGCACAACACTTTTTCGCCTCATAATTGTCTAACCATTTTGTTAAGTGTTGTTGTAGAAATTTTTATTAGGCTATTCACCCCCCCCCCTCTAGCCATTAGGACCTTTTAATTGGTATCAGAGCTGAGGTCACCGTGATTTGAGGCTTAACAACCTTCGGTAAAAATGGCTCAAATCAACAACACCAAGAAGCCACCCTAATTTGATAGCACAAATTATCCTTATTGGAAGTCAAAGATGACCACACACATCAAGTCAATCAATAGAAAGGTGTGGAAGGTGGTAGAAACCAAAATTGAGATTGGTGATCCGGAGAATCCCACCGCGGCCGAAGAAGTGCTTCTCCAAAACAATGACATTGCTCTAAGTGCTATTCATGATGCAATTGATGAAAGAAGATTTGAGCAAATCAAGAATATTGAGATAGCACATGAAGCTTGGAAGAAGTTGGAAGAATCATTTGAGGGCACTCAAGCCATGAAGGGTGCTAAGGCATATATCCTCAAAGAGAAGTTTACAAGCTTCAAGATGAAGGAGGATGAGTGTGCCAAAGATGTTTCATAGGCTTCAAGTGCTTATCAATGATCTCAAAGCACTTGGAGAAGAGGTGAAGGACAAGGACTTCTCCCACAAGTTCTTGAGATGCTTACCCTCAAGATTTAGCACATTGGTCACTATTCTAGTGAGAAGCGGTTTGGACACCATGACACCAAACCAAGTATTGGGGGATATAATGACCGATGACACATATAGAGATGATGATGAGAATGAAGAAAAGAAGGAGAAGAAAGATGAGAAGAAGGATGACAAGAAGAAGAGCATGGCATTCAAAGCCACATCATCCAAGGGCAAAGCTAAGCAAGAAACATCAAGTGAAGAAGATGAATCTTGGGATGATGATGATGATGAGAAGATGGCTCTCTTTGTCAAGAAGTTTGGCAAGTTCATGATGAAGAAGGGCTACCAGGCTAGAAGAAAGAAGTCTTCATCCAAGAACAAAGAAGAGTCAAGAAGGTGCTTCAAGTGTGGAAGCAAAGATCATCTTGTTGCTCAATGCCCATATAATAGCGACAATGATGATGACAACAAGAAGAACAAGAAGAAGGACAAGAAGGAAAAGAAAGAGAAGAATGACAAGATGGCATTCAAGAAGAAGAAGGGTGGTTCATATGTAGTCACTTGGGATAGTGATGCTTCCTAAAGTGATGATGATGATGATAGTGATGATAACAAGACCACCAAGAAGAAGGTTCTTGCAAGCATTGCTATCAATGAGAAGCCTTCTCTCTTCGAATCTTCATCATGCTTAATGGCTAAGGCCACTAAGGTATAATCTTGTGATGATGAAAGTGATGAAGAACATGATGATGAAAATGAACATAAAAATGAAAATGATAGTGATAGTGATAATGATGAACCTACTAAAGATGAATTATTTGACATGCTAGAGGATGCAAGAGAACACTTTGACATCAAGAGAAGGGAATGCAAAAGTTTGCGTAAGGAACTAAAAGACCTTAAGAAAGCCTTTGATGAGCTCAATGCATCTCATGAGAGGCTAGAGGAAGCCAATGAGAAGCTTGGCAAAGCTCACAAAAAGCTTGAAAAGGCTCATTCATCTTTGCTTAATGAGCAAAATAAAAAGAAGCATGTTGAAACTTGCAATGTAGGTTTAACTTGTGATATAATTGATGAATCACTATCCATGCCTATCATTGTTTCTCCTACTAACCCTTCTTGTAGCACCTCCACTTCTACCTCATCTAGTAGTGATGGTCTCACTTGTGATGCCTCACTAGTGGTTGAGAATGAGAACCTCAAGAAGGAGGTCAATAAGCTCACTCACACCTTGGCTAAGGCCTATGGTGGTGAGGACCGCTTGCTTATGTGCTTGGGTAGACAAAGAGCTTCTCTCTACAAAGAGGGATTGGGCTATACCCCCAAGAAAGGCAAGGCAGCCTTTGCTCCTCACAAGACTAGTTTTGTGAAGAACAATAGTCGGTTTTGCACTAGTTGCAAGCAAGTGGGTCATAAAGAGCAAGAATGCAAAAACAAGAGCAAAAATGCTAATGTATCCTCCATTAAGCTTGATCCATGCTATATGCTTACTAAAGGTATAAATTGTGTGAAGGCTAAGTTCATTGGTAAACCATGGATGGGCTCAAAGAAGAAAGCCATTTGGGTACCAAAGAGCTTAGTGACTAACCTTCAAGGACCCAAGCAAGTTTGGGTACCTAAAAAGAATTGATCTTCTTTTGTAGGTTAATTACAAAGTCGGAGGAAGGCATTGGGTTCTTGATAGTGGGTGCACTCAACACATGACCAGTGATGCAAGAATGTTCAACTCGATCAACACCAATGGCAATGATGGTTATGATAGTATCACATTTGGTGATAATGGCAAAGGCAAGGTCAAAGGGCTTGGTAAGATTGCAATATCCAATAACATGAGCATATCTAATGTGTTGCTAGTAGAGAGCTTGAACTTCAATTTGCTATCTATGGCTCAATTGTGTGATTTTGGATTCAAATGCATATTTGGGGTAGATGATGTAGAGATCATAAGTGTAGATGGCTCTAATTTGACCATCAAAGGCTTTAGATATGAGAATCTATACTTGGTTGATTTCAATGCTAGTGAAGCTAAATTATCTACATGCTTGTTCACTAAGTCTAGCATGGGTTGGTTATGGCATAGAAGGCTTGGTCATGTTGGAATGAAACAATTGAATAGCTTGGTTAAGCATGACTTGGTTAGAGGCTTGAAAGATGTTGTGTTTGAAAAGGATAAGCTTTGTAGCTCTTGTCAAGCTGGCAAACAAGTTGGAAACACCCATCCCAAGAAAAGCATGATGAGCACTAGCAAAGCATTTGAGTTATTGCACATGGATTTGTTTGGGCCAACACAATACACTAGCATCGGTGGTAACAAATATGACTTTGTGATAGTGGATGACTACACTAGATACACATGGGTATTCTTTCTAGTGGACAAAAGTGATGTATTTGCAATATTCAAATCATTTGTCAAAGGCATTCACAATCAGTTTGAAACAACCATCAAGAGAGTTAGAAGTGACAATGGTAGTGAGTTCAAGAACACTAGAATTGATGAGTTATGTGATGAATTTGGAATTAGATATCAATTCTCGGCCAAGTACACCCCACAATCAAATGGCCTTGTTGAGAGGAAGAATAGAACACTCATTGATATGGCAAGGTCTATGCTTAGTGAGTACAATGTAAGTCAATCTTTTTGGGCCAAAGCTATCAACATGGCTTGCTATTGTAGCAACCGCCTCTATTGTCACCCATTGAAAGAAAAGACACCATATGAGCTCTTGAATGGTAGAAAGCCCAACATTGCATATTTTCGGGTCTTTGATTGCAAATGCTATATCTTGAAGAAAGGCACTAGATTGGGCAAGTTTGACAAGAAATGTGATGAAGGATTCCTACTTGGATATTCCACTACAAGCAAAGCATATAGAGTTTGGAATTTAGATAGTGGTACTCTTGAGGAAGTTCATGATGTTGAATTTGATAAAACCAAGGGTTCACAAGTAGAGAATGAGAACTTGGAAGATGTTAGAGGCATTCAACTTTCAAATGCCATGAAGAACATGGGTGTTGGTGAATTGAGGCCTAGGCAAGTGAATGATGATGAAGATGATCAAGTACAAGTGCTCTCTAACTCAAATGTGCAAGATGATACAAATCAAGTTAGTACAAGTGGATCTCATGTCAATGAACAAGATCAAGTGGCTAGTACATCATCACAATCCAATGATCAAGCAAGTGCAACCAATCAAGTTCCAATCCTCCAACCAACCAATATTGTAAGGGATCATCCATTGGACACTATAATTGGTGATATTTCTAGAGGTGTGCAAACTAGATCAAGATTTGCTTCATTTTGTGAGCACTTCTCATTTGTGTCATCCATTGAACCAAAGAAGATAGATGAAGCATTGAAGGATGTTGATTGGGTGAATGCTATGCATGAAGAATTGAATAATTTCACAAGAAATCAAGTATGGGAATTGGTAGAAAGACCAAAGGGACACAATGTGATTGGAACCAAATGGGTCTTTAGAAACAAGCAAGATCAAGATGGTATGGTGATAAGGAACAAAGCAAGATTGGTAGCACAAGGATATACACAAGTTGAAGGTCTTGACTTTGGAGAAACATATGCCCTGGTTGCTAGATTGGAAGCAATTAGAATCTTGCTAGCCTATGCTTGTGCCCACAACATCAATCTCTATCAAATGGATCTTAAGAGTGCATTTCTCAATGGTTACATCAATGAAGAAGTATGTTGAGCAACCTCTCGGTTTTGAAGATGACAAGAATCCCAACCATGTGTACAAGTTGAAGAAGGCATTGTATGGCTTGAAGCAAGCACCTAGAGCATGGTATGAGAGATTGAGGGACTTCCTACTCTCTAAAGGGTTCATAATGGGCAAGGTTGACACCACTCTTTTCATCAAGAAGATTGGAAGAGATCTATTTGTCTTGCAAATCTATGTTGATGATATCATATTTGGATCAACCAATCAAGATTTTTGTGATGAGTTTGAAAAGATGATGGCTAATGAGTTTGAGATGTCCATGATTGGAGAGTTGAGTTACTTCCTTGGTCTTCAAATCAAGCAATTGAAGAATGGTACATTTGTGAGTCAAGGCAAGTACATCAAGGACATGATCAAGAAGTTTGGAATGATTGATAGCAAAGTCATTAGCACACCAATGGGAACCAATGGCAACTTGGATAGTGATGCAAGTGGAAATATTGTGGATCAAAAATTGTATCGGTCTATGATTGGAAGCCTACTCTATGTGACCGCATCAAGGCCGGATGTCATGTTTAGTGTATGCATGTGTGCAACATTTCAAGCCTCACCAAGAGAAAGTCATTTGAAGGCTACAAAGAGAATATTGAGGTACTTGAAGCATACACCAAATGTTGGTTTGTGGTATCCCAAAGGAGCAAAGTTTGAGCTAGTTGGTTACTCTGACTCGGATTATGCGGGATGCAAGGTTGAAAGAAAGAGCACCTCGGGCACATGTCAATTATTAGGAAGATCACTTGTTTCATGGTCATCAAAGAAGCAAAATAGTGTTGCATTATCAACCGCCGAAGCCGAATACATATCCGCCAGTAGTTGTTGTGCACAAATACTTTGGATGAAGGCCACTTTGAGTGACTTTGGAATCAAGTTCAAGAAAGTGCCATTGCTATGTGACAATGAGAGTGCAATCAAGCTAACCAACAATCTGGTTCAACATGCAAGAACAAAGCACATTGATGTCTACCACCATTTCATAAGAGATCACCAACAAAAAGGGGACATTTGCATTGAGAGTGTAGGCACCAAAGATCAACTTGCCGATATATTCACCAAGCCATTGGATGAGAAAAGGTTTTGCAAGCTAAGGAATGAGTTGAACATATTGGATTTCTCAAACATGTGTTGATGCACCCCTCACATGTATGACATACCTCTCTTTTGAGCAATCCAAGGTAAAAGTTGATTGGCATGGCATACATCCTTGCTAAGACATGCTTAGTGCATCTAGTCACATTTTCAATTTTATTAGGACCTTTCAAGTGGTTCTATTAGGCTCATTCATGAAAATCAAATGATTTTGATGTTTATATGGTATCACTATTGCTTCTATGCTTGACTTGATCTAGTGATAGCATATGACATGTTTATGGGCTTGTAAACTTAGTGTTTAATCTAGAAAATGAACTCTAAGTGTTTAACTCAACATGGTACAAGATAACCCTTATTTGGAGGTGTGAAGAAGCTTGTCCTTGGATCAAACCGAGTTAAATATCTTTGGTAAATGATCTAGATTAGACCAAATTTGGGAAAATGATCCTCACCCCATTGATTGACATTGATAATCTCAACCCTACAAGTGGTATTATCTACATTTTAAGCCCTTGTGGTCATTAATGACAAAGGGGGAGAGAAACAAAGATATAAGTGATAGGGGGAGAAATAACAAAGATGTTAGTACATGGGGATGTTAGTACATGGGGAGAAAGTCAAAAGATATACTAGTGTACCAAGATGGTGAAAAGACAACAAAAAGGAAGATTTTGACATAGGGGGAGAGATATGACAAAGGAAAGGAATCAATTAAAATTTAGAGCACACAAGTAGGGGGAGCAAGCTCATGAACTTGTATGGTGCATTTGAATGTGCATTTCATATGTTTGCTTGCATGGCATAAGTTTTAAATTTCGATATCCATGCTTGTGCGATGTATGCTAGTTGTAGGTTTGAATGATAAAATGAAAAACTAGCATGCATAGGATATCTAATGATTTCATTTCCAAGTATTTCCAAGTGGTATCTTTTCAAAGTATGTTTTCAAGTAGTATAAAGCTAACCATGGTGCTAAGGATGGTATAATGGTGCACTCCAATTGGTATCACGCTTCAAAGGTCCATCTTTTATACCTTAGCATCATTTGGTAGACATTGACTCCTATATTTCCTATCTAAGCATATGTGCAAGGTATAATTCAAACTCTTAGCACATATGTACGGGGAGCAATTGCTACCATTTGTGGTTCATGAAACTTGTCCATATTCTTTTACACATGGTAAATATGCTTGGGCAAGCAACATGGATTCAATTGAATTTTATTTCATATCATTGTATAAGGGTTGTCATCAATTACCAAAAAGGGGATACTGAAAGCTCTAGTTTGGTTTTGGTGAATTGATGAAACCCTAAGTGCTAACCTAGTTTATCAAGTGATCATGAGATAGGTAGCACATTCCAAGTGGTGAAGCAAATGAAGATCATAGCATGATAATGATGATGCCATGATGATGATCAAGTGCTTGGACTTGGAAAGAAGAAAGAGAAAAACAAAAAGCTCAAGGCAAAGGTATAAACCATAGGAGCTATTTTGTTTTGGTGATCAAGACACTTAGAGAGTGTGATCATATTTAGGTTTGATAGTCGTACTATTAAGAGGGGTGAAACTCGTATCAGAATGCGGTTATCAAAGTGCCACTAGATGCTCTAACTCATTGCATATGCGTTTAGGATATAGTGGAATGCTAACACCCTTGAAAATATTTGTGAAAATATGCTAACACATATGCACATGGTGATACACTTGGTGGTTGGCACATTTGAGCAAGGGTGAAGAAGTTAGAGGTGAAAAGAAGTTAGTCTTGCTGGTCACTGAGTGACCGAACGCTGGTCTCAGAGGGATTGGCGCGTCTGGTCAAATGTGGCAGCAAAGATGCTGGCGTCGGTCAATTGACCGGACGTTGGGTCACTCAGTGACCAGACGCTAGAGGCAGGGTCCAGTCCTATTGTCAGGCAGCGCACAGAGGCTAGGGTCTCTGACCAGACGATGGCAGGGTCCGGTCGTGCTTGACCGGACATGTCCGATGGGCAAAATGCATTTCTGGAACCTTACTAGAAATGACCAGACACTGGTGGCTCAGCGTCTGGTCAGTTACAGCGTAGCATCCGGTCAACTCCAGTGACCGTTGAGATCAGGACACATGGCTGTCGTCAGACGACCGGACGCTGAGGTCCAGCGTCTGGTCAACATGACTGGAGCATCCAGTCAGCCCGTGTTCTACCCAGTGAAGGGGTACAATGGCCCTATTTCGTGGGGGCTTCTATTTAAGCCCCATGGCTAGTTGAAACTCATACCTTTGGCAATTTTCATTGACATAGCAACCTTGTGAGCTTAGCCAAAGCCCTCCCACTCATCTCCATCATTGATTCATCATCTTTGTGAGATTGGGAGTGAATCCAAGTACATTGCTTGAGTGATTGCATCTAGAGGCACTTGGTGTTCGTGTTTTGCTGTAGATTTCACTTATTACTCTTGGTGGTTGCCGCCACCTAGATGGCTTGGAGCAGCAAGGATCATTGAGCGGAGGGTGGTGATTGTCTCCGGCTCCGATCGTGGTGATTGTGAGGGGTTCTTGACCTTTCCCCGGCGGAGAGCCAAAAGGTACTCTAGTGGATTGCTCGTGGCTTGTGTGATCCTCATCTTGTGTTGGTTGTGCAGCACCCTATTGAGGGTTTGGCGTGTGAAGCCAATTAGCGCATGAACCTCCAAGTGAGTGAATCGCCACAACAAGGACTAACTTGCCGGCAAGCAAGTGAACCTCGGTAAAAATCATTGTGTTCATCATTGATTCCGAGGTGATTGGTCTTCATTGTTATTCATCCTTGTGATTGATTCATTACTTCATCTATGCGGTGGTATAATCTTCTTGATCACTCTCATTACATTACCGCGAACTAGTTGACAAGCTCTTTAGTGTAACTAGTTCTGAGAGCTTGCTTGCTTGGTTGGTGTGGCTCTTTAGTTAGCCTTTGAGAGCACACTAACATAGGGTAGTGTCATAGCTATTGTGTGAATAGATACTATCTAAACTAGAATTATGGTAGGTGGCTTGCATTTTGAGTAGGCTAGCGCAACACTTGCTTCGCCTCATAATTGTCTAACCATTTTGTTAAGTGTTGTTGTAGAAATTTTTATTAGGCTATTCACCCCCCTCTAGCCATTAGGACCTTTCAACGGTGCGCTTACGTCGGAAGCCAGTTCCAGCCCTGGTGTCCATGTGTGTACAAAGCCTAGCCTCACTCCAATTGTTTGACTCCTACTGTATCCCCCACTCAACGGCGTCTCCCACCTCCACCTCAATCAATGTATGTCGCACCACTCCACCTCTCCAGCCCTCTGGCTCGCCGCTATCCATAGGCCATAGCTTGATCCATGCGGCAATCATGTCACTGACGGTGCTCCCTACTAAGGTGCAAATTGTGATCATAGACCACCTTGCTATGACCTTGGAGCAGCCCGTGGATGACCTCCGCAGCCTACTAGCGACCTTCTTGTCCACACTCCATATCTACGACAACCTCACCGTCGGTCAGCGTCTGGCACTAGATCGGTTTAGACACGGGAGGACATGGGATGACCCCATTGACTACAAAGCCCTACTTGCTGGCCTGACCTAAGTCAGCAACCCGAAGGCTTGCTTTCTCACTAGGATACAAACCGTATTCACGGATAAGCATAGCCCTCGACCATGCCTCGATGATCTCGCCCATGCCGCTAAAGGTGGGCACAATCTAGCGGCCTTTCTGGTCGCCCTATTGCTCTATAGGCAAAATGGCGATGCCGGTGACGACGACTATATGAGGCGGTACATATAAGATGGGTCGAGGGTGGGGAAGTATCATGGGCGACAGCGGTGGGTGGCAGTAGCAAACAAATGAGTAGGTGGCTAAGCAACAAGGTGTGTGTGCTGTGCTGCCTCCCAGCCACTATATTGGTCCTCGGAATGATGTGGGACAAGTTGTTGCTGCCGCTGCCAGCACAGGTGCGCGGTGATCTTCCATGCGTAGGTAGCATCTGCAGCTATGTAGACGGATGGGAAAGAAGGGCTCTGTATTGTAGTGAGGACTATAGGCTTTGCCAAGAAATCCATTTTTTGAATGGAAAATTAGAATAAGAAAATTCACTCTTTTCGAATATAGTGTATTCTAGCATTTGAAATTTGTCCTCAAATATAGTGTATTCTGCAGCTTTTGATTTTCTATTGCTTTTGCTTTTCTGTTGTTTTGTTTCAATTTTATTTGTTTCCTTTAGGCCTTGTTTGGATGCATGTGTAACCACTTCAATCCACATGTGTTGTAGTGGAATGGAATGGAACTTAGTTTAATTCCACTCGAATCGACTTCAATACATGTGGATTGAGATGAATACATGCGTATCCAAACAAGGCCTTAGGGATTCAACGAAAGTACTAGTATGAAATAGGTTTCCCTATATAACATGAGATGTGTCTAGCCTGTTCAGATTTATAATGCTCAGACTTTCTTATGTGTGCAGTAAACTTCAAATAGCTATGTGGCTCCTCTATTAGGCATTAGATCAATGGGAGACTTGATTTGATGAATTCCGTTATGCATATTTACCATACTACAGATCAGAAAGAGAACTAGAAAGAAACCAGTAGGCAAAACCAACCAACAAGGGCTAGAAAATGGCTACCAAATAACCAAAGGACCTGATCTACACCATGCTCAATAGAGTTTAACCCACGCAATCGCTATGTCTGCATTAACTTTTGTTGAACTTTGTATTAGGTGGGTTAAACTCTGTCTAGCCCCTGTTGGTTCCTTTTGCATGTAGTTCTCTTTCTGATTTGTAGTATACTAATGGTGTTCGCCCTTTCTGATCGGAGAACGTGGGCGTATAGATGTTGAAATTTTCTAGAGCCTAAGATAGTGCAACCCTAGGAAATATAGACGATTCAGATAACTGCGAGTCAATGAACAACGAAATACAGTGATGGCAACTATCAGGAACCATCCAACTAGTTCATAGAACCCAACAATTAGTTCATGATACAAACAAGTATGGACTAATAAAACAACTAATTGGCTAATTTTTAGCCATGACTAACTAGTTGTAGTTCATCCAAACAGGGCCTAAAACAGTCCGGTACTTAGAAATGTTGACAGGCCGGATAATAGTATTGCTAAAACAACAAAATACAGATCGTGTCAACTCTTGTGCCGAGTTCACCACCTCCATCCGCAATTTGTCTTGCACACGTCCACCGTGAGCTTAGCTTCATCGTCCTCTAGCTCCTCCTCCCGTTCCTTATTGCCATCATTGCTACAGGTGGCCTTGTGGATCACATTGAACAAGCAGGTGTCACTGATGTTGAGGTTGTTGTTAGTGCAGAAGGTGCCCTACCTGTACTTGAATTACACTCACAAGACTTTGTTAGTGCAGGTCCTCTCCATGCCCATGAACAAGGACTGCCTAGCCATCTATAGCTTGACCATGCACTACTGCTTGTAGTCATGTTCTCGCTCGAAGTCCACTGGCACGTTCTTTGCCTCACACAAAAAAGACTGATGACAAAGAAGACAATGTTAACTTGCGGCATCATCAGTATGTTCTGCGTCTCGCGCGAGTGGTCACCAGATACTTCGCTTTGAGGTGGTACTTCTTTAGGATCACTACAAAACTCCTCGGCTCCACGATGGGTAGGGAGAACTGACTACCGCTAGCCTCGAAGTCATACGGGTACTGCTTGCGGTAGGTGGTAAGGTCGAAGACCTTGATGTTAATCTGTGACCGGTCGTCACACTGCAATACATGAGAGAATCCATCTTGGAGGTCGAGGGCGTGGGCGAAGTGCTTCCATCCCCAGCGAAGGTACAAGTGACCATCATCGGGGAACACCTCCACCTTCCACCAGGCCAGGCTCTGCTCATGGTCCAGACAAAGCTTGAGTTTCTAGCGACCTTTGATGGCCTAGGCCATTACAGTCGGTAGTTTTTGCGTGCACAATGATCAACATAGCCAGATAGCGGGACAAGTTCATTCCTAAAGGCAAACCCTAGCAGACCGGATTCAGCACACATAAAACGGGCACTTACTAATGTTTCTGCATACAATCGAGGAAGAAGGATCTTCATGCACTCTAGGTCACTCTAGCTTGGTCCTGCCACGTCTTCTTGCAGCCCCACCATGCCAACTAGGGAACTTGACAGTCTTGAGGAATCCTTGCTAGTATGTCTCTGTTCTTGTTCTCCTCTCATGGGGGGCTTTCTTTTTTTGTGTTGTCACAAACGCAAGGAGTGCACACACTATTGGGGCATCAGTGGAGGAGATAACATGTAGTAAAAACTAGTGTCGATACTGACGCTGTCTCATCAGCATAAATGCAGGAGACGTGCTCTGTTTTCATCGGTGTACACTTGGGAATGTGAATACTCCTGCATCTCGGGTCGAACACGCCTTGTGTGGTACGACTGGTTGAGGTTCCTGAGGGAGTGTGATAGCACCCGAGGTGAAGCACACCAGTTGGAAAAAAATCTTTATCTTGCCTTGCCCTAGAGTCCCTATGATGGTTCGAGCATTGTAAATCTGACCAAGCCAGACATGCCTTCAGTCTGCCCCTCGACTGCTATGACTTCTTGGATTGGAATCAAGTAAGTACAGAAAAGACCTATCATAACCGTACCAGGCATTCAACTCTCAAGCGTGTCAAAAGGTCCTTTTCTCGAATCACTTCTTGTGTACAGCTTTCCTGACACATTCGCTTCACTCTCATATTTTACTGTGCTAGCAAGAAAGTCCGAATATGGCACATTTGATCTCGTCGGACACTATATAGTACAGAGCTGTGAGTAAAACTATTGCCCACAGAGTGCACTCGGTCACAACATTTGTATCGGTGGTAGTAGTAGTCATGAGTGGCTTTGATCTATGTTGAATCCAACTCATCTTATTTTCGTGTATTTGATAAGATTTGTTGAACTTGCAAGAACCATGCATCAAGGATTATTTTTATTCAGAAACTTTATACTTTATAGGATCACACAAGGTCTGGGTGTCTAAAATCTTGACTACCCAGACGACATGCTCCTGCATTCCCACGTAGGTGTGTGCGTGTGGGTGGCATCAGTAGCCTATTACAGCAGGGGACATCACCTCCCGGCCAGTCACATTGACGTGACGGGACAAAGCCCCGCTACCCACCCATGCAAACATCTCGGTCATGGGGTGATCGATGGCCCCCAAACTATAACAACAGAGACAAGGGCGAGAAGAAAAGTTATACCTGCTGCCTTCTCTCTCTAGAGCTCCTGATTCTATCCCAAAGCTTTTGCCTTCCACCCTACTATGCCACTGATGCCTCCTGCTAGGACCATGGCAGAGCGGACGAGGTCATCTGTCGATGTGGAGTCCCCGGAGGCCTTCAACATCGGCAATCCTCCACCGATAGATGGATCTCTCATCGGCCTACTCTCTAACCCACCAGTTCCCCTTTGGAGGTGGATCATCACCGCTCTTCATGTTGTTTATCTTCATTTAACCAGAGTATGAGAGCAATGCTCACACTAGTATTTGTGTTCATGCTGTTTAATTTAACTAGTATTTGGAATTGATCACAGGCATGATGGCATCCTGAGCCTTGTTGGCCCCGGTGCCCGGTTCTTTATCTGTGATCACACTCAGAAAGTGGCCCTATGAGGCATCCCCTGATGGAGGCAGCCACCCACGATTCCATGCCATGATGTGCCGGTCAGTTCGGTAAAAGTCATTTGCCTTCTCAATCAGATCGCTCTCCCTCTTATCCTTATGGGCTTGAACTTGGCTTGCATTGTCCAGTGCTTTCTCCATGGTGGCACCATTCTAGGTCATGGGGCTTTCCCCCAGTGGTGCCAAAGAGTCGTCCGGTTGCCGCTTGCCACTGCTGAGCCCATCTGTCCCCGCATAGCCCTCTTGTTCTAAAGTAGGCAAATCATCAGAAGAGCGTGAATCCTCAGACAACGTAAACTACTATCAATTATAGAAGGATTACTATGAGGCCCAAGTAGATTTGTCATCGACCAGGCTAAACGTTGAGATGTTGTGTGGTGAGCTGGATGCCACGCGCGACGCACTTCATGCTTCCAAGAATCTGGCCTCCCAGGCATGAACTGACTTGGCGATCGCCCAGCAGCAGACCCAATACAAGATGAACCTTGTTGTGGTACTAAGCATGCAGGTTGACACCCTGCAGATATCCATGCTAGCCACCTATAACACGGCCTTCTCTAATGGAAAAGTGGATAATCTATTCATCGCAGAGGAGCACCTCCGAGCCCTACCAGCCCGAATTTGAGCCATGGTGATCGAAGCCATTCATCAGGGGGCTACCACAGTGCTGCCTGCTACCTAGCTTCAAATTGGCATAGTGGTGAACCTTGAAATGGCGGAGCAGGGTTTTATGTTGCGTTCAACGGACAATGACATCGCCGATATGAGCGAGAGTTTCGAGCTGGCCGCCAACGCCGTCTTGCCAAAGGTGGACGTGGACGAGATCCTGCATGCCAACCTCAACCCTTGATCTATGGGACATATCAGTAGTATTAGGAGTCATGAATAAGTTTGATCTGCGGAACACCCTTGCAAAATATGTGAACTCTTATTTGCATGTTGGTGTTAACTTTTCTTGAACTTTGTATCAGGCCTTGTTTGGATGCATGTGTATACACATCAATCCACATGTGTTGGAGTGGAATGGAATGGAATTTAGTTTAATTCCACTCCAATCCACTTCAACACATGTGGATTGAGATGAATACATGGACATCCTTGTTTGGATGCATGTGTATCCACTTCAATCCACATGTGTTGGAGTGAAATGGAATGGAATTTAGTTTAATTCCACTCCAATCCACTTCAACACATATGGATTGAGATGAATACATGCGCATCCAAACAAGGCCTTAGGTGTGTTAAACTCTGTTGAGCGTGGTGTGGCTTAGGTCCTTTGGTCATTTTGTAGCTGGTTTGTAGCCCCTATTGGTTGCTTTTCACTATAGATTTCTTTCTCATTGTCTTTGATCTAATCTATAATATGTTAAACATTCATGAGAGCCTTTGATCTCTATTGAAGCCAACTCATATCTTTGATAAAATTTGTTGAACTTGAAAGAACCACGCATCGAGGAGTTCATCTAAACAAGTCTAGAATATTGTTTTTGCTTTTTGCTTTTCTGTTATTTTGTTTCAATTTTATTTGTTTTCTTTAGGGATTCAACAAAAGTACTCGTATGAACAGATTTCCATGTATAACATGAGATGTATCTAGCCTGGTTAGATTTGCGATGCTAGGACTTTCTTGCATGTGCCGTAAATTTGAATACCTATGTAGCTCCCTAAAGGAAACAAATCTGAAGAAGGTACATGTGACAACCATTACAATTTCAGCACCAAGAGCAAGTGTCGCACTTACATTCTGTTGAGCATGGTGTAGCTTAGGTCGTTTGGTTTCTGTTTGTTTTTTTGTTGCCTTGGTGTCTTTGTCAATCTTTGTTGAACTTGCAAGAACCTTGTAGCGAGGAGCAAGTCTTGCCTTAGTGTAATGTAGAGCAGAGGAGCCATTGGTGTTGAAATATTATTGCACATGTAAGAAAGTCCGACCGCAAGTGTCACCTCAGTCTCATGTAGAGCAGAGGAGCTATTGGTGTTGAAATGTTATTACACACGTAAGAAAGTCTAACCTCTGTACATTTAAACGCGTCTGACAGTATCCTCTGACTGTAGTTTTCCTCATCTTCCTATGATGCTTATTACTGTGTCATTTAAGATTTTAAGTTTGGCTAACTTAATAGTAGCATAGCCTAGTAGTACAATATGTCGGGTGCATTGTAGTGCTTTTGAAGTGTCATTTTTGTGTATTTTGGAGTGCCCTCATGAGCATACCCATGTACACATGACATTAGAAATCAATATAAGTATTGTACTACAGCTGAATTAATGGATGAAACAGCGATGGGAGCTGTAACACCACTGTAACACATGTGCACACCAAACAAATAATTCAATTTGCAAACAAACAAAAATGGCACACTAGTTTAGCTGAAATAATGACAACATCCATCATTGAGGAAACAACATTGGTCCATTTAAAATGCATGATAGAGAGATACATCAAATGCAGTTTTATTTACTCCTCTACTAATGAATCCAAGAACAAGGGAACATAAGGAAGATAGTATGGTCTACAGATGAACTCTTTTTTAATGGTACGTCTACCATACCGAAAGACATGGATAGGGATGACATGAACTTTTTTGCGGTCCATGTTATATGTGATGATTGTTCCATCCTCCGTAGCAAAGAAAATCAAATTCTATTCTAGGTGAACTGTGATCACTATGTCCTTGTCATCAAAATCTGGGTAACCAAATCTAATATTAATCCTTCCATACAGGATCCGCGTGGTGACCGTATGCTTCAATGTCTAATTATCAGTACCTTAATCTTCAAGGATCTAGATTGAAATCTTGGAATCATTGGGACCATCAACAGTACATACACACAAGTGACCCTAAGCTTGATGCACAGAGTGGTGAAGACCATCTGGCCTATCAAATTTCCTCCATGTGTTTCCTTCCATATCCACAGTAAATATCATAGAGTACCTCCCAGAGTGCTCCATAATGTGCAGACAACCGTTAAGAAACACACTTGGTTGTCTGTAAAATGTCACATCAGTATGTTCGCCCCATTCAGATTCCTTATAGATCTATGCTGTAGTTTGAGATGAGTAGATCTCCACACCTACGCACACAACATTGACATCCACATATTCAATCACATGGAAGTGCGAGGAGGTTGTTGGATCGAACGCCAAGCGAGCCTCACCAACAGCATGGCCAACATCATGGGTGCTAGGTGGTAGAATTTTAAATTTTTGGGTCATTGGATTACAGACAACATAGAGGTATCCATTAGCCCCAAGGCACCAGCATAGGATGAGGTCGTTGCAGCAATCTGAGAGAGCTACATTATCAATGTTGAAGGGCAAGAATTCCAAGGAGTGAGGGCGTACACCACGGACGACGCTGGTGAAGTTTCGATTGTTATTCTCACTGTCATAGAAGAAGCTAGCCATAGTCTGGGGCAGCTTCTTATGGTTGTTGGGGTCCAAGATGAGGTCTTTCTAGGAGCGACAGACACATTTGTAGCAGAACAAGGAGTGGGTAGGGAGGCGGTGGAGGATCTCGAAAACGACATCGTCCATGAGGATGGCCACTGCATTCCTCTTATTGGGGGCCTCCTTCATTTCATTAGTGTGCAGTACGATGAGAGCTTCCTCAGTAATGAGATCATTGAAGAGGAAAATAATCCAACAAAGATCCATTAGTGAAGTCCACAACTCATACCAAAGTGCAACTATTAACAATTTTCATGGTACGACCTCATGTAAATTTAGAGTAGCACCACATAGATATATATAACTCAAACTAGAGTAGCAGTTAATGGAGCTGTAACCATTACAATTTTAGTAGTTAATTGAGCTTCCTTAGTTTTCACAAGTAGAATGTCAGTGAACAAGTGGTAGTGATCATAATTAGCATTAGTAGCAACATGTGCAGCTTAGACATTATTGGCCTCAGTGATGTGAATGATGGACACAAAGCATTGATTTGATTTCGATGCCTTACTCTTGTTTGGAACCAAATGGATAGCTTGGTTGTCAACAAGGAGAAGACACAGAAAGCAAACATATGAGTTGCATCCTAATACATCCAACAGCCATGTAGACATCATTGGCATAGAAATGTGGCCTTAGATATGTTACAAGTTCAAAATAATATAAGGACTCACTAGTGGCACTGGAGCATATGAAACAGAAATGTAGAATCAAGCAAGCACTAGACAGAAAAATAGTTTAAGGCAGAAGCAAAGGGTTTGTATGTTTGCCTAGATAGATAGGTATAATCAAGCGAGCACTTGACAATTAACAGGCCTAGTTGCACATAGGCATTTACAGTAAGAACACTAAACATATGCAAAAAACCAACCAGTGCCACCTCCTAGTTCTTTTCATCCACATTGGCCTAACTAGATCTGTAATGCTACAATGTTTCTTGTATACCTCATGTTCAAGTAAGGACCAAAATAGTGAAGCGAACAGGAAAAGGCAAGAAAGGAGACTGACGGATCGGATCTGTCGCCTCTGCCGTGGCACACGACTGACATGGACACCAATGCCACGCGCTCCACTAGGAAGACCCGTTGCCTAGCCTCCAAAAGGATGCTTGAGCCACCACAGCACACCGAGGATCCACCGCTGCCACTGCCGCAAGTCCAACGGGCATAGATTTGTTTCCACTTGCAGGGGATACATTCAATATATAAGTCAACCTATCCACACAGAGAATATATACTACTATTAGGACTTCAAAGACATGTCAACACAACCAGGCATCTAGCGCAATGGTGAAGACGGTCTATTCCTTGATCTGGGTACCGGGTTCGACTCCCAGGTCTCATGGTTTTTTTGAGTTTGAATTTATTAAACCCCGGTGGCAACAAGTGACACATAAGCCGTCGGGTCCCACATGTTAGATGGAGATGGAGAAAGGTCCCACAGGTACACGTGACACATGAACCGTCGGGTCCCACAGGTTGGATGGTCCCATAGGTACACGTGACACATAAGCCATTGGGTCCCACAAGTCGGATGGAGATGGAAAACGGTCCCACAGGTACACGTGACACGAAAGCCGTTGGGTCCCACAGGTCGAATGCTGAAGGGTCTTGTAGGTACACGTTGAACGGAGAAAGGACTGAGCGGAGACTTTTTATGATGAATTGCAAGCGTCATGGATGAGTAACTGCAGGTCCTATAGGTACACATCGGATGGAGAAGGGTCCCACAGATACACGTCGCATGGAGAAAGAATCGAGTAGAGACTTTTATGATGAATTGCAAGCATCACAGATGAGTAACTGTAGGTCCCATAGGTACACGTCGGATGGAGAAAGTAAAGTGTGGAGATCTATGACAAAGCCGTTCGTTAGTGATCGAATATTGTTCGTCATAGATGTGTAATTAGTTCAATGATGAAGCCCTGTTCGTCATAGGTTTAAACGAGATCGCCACAGATGAGTCGTACGAGTGATCAGTGATGAAACCCTACGCTCTTCTATGATGTTTTTTGTGACGATGCTTGATTTCATCATAGAAAGAGAGGGTTGCAGGATCATCACCACTGATCTATGACAAAACAGAAATATTCGTCATAAAAAGTGATATTCTATGATGATTTCGGATTCGTCTTTAAGATTTTCGTCATAGAAGTGGATATTTCTAGTAGTGTCTTACATATGCTTATGCTTGTGGGAAACATATCTTGATAGGAAAATCATATTGACTAAGTTGTTGATAAATGTGATATGGTTCTTGGCTCATGATTCATACCTTTTCTATTCAAAGTACTTAGAGATTAATTTTTGAAAATGTCATAAAACCATAGTGTCACTTACTCCTCGATAGTGAGAAAATTCTTACCAAAGCCATACATGTTCATATAATATTCAAAACCTTCTTTATATGATACTTGTACTTGTGTTGAGTTTGGTCAAACCTTGATGACCCTTGTTAAGAATTTTGTCATAGTCCCAAGGTCAAGATCACGTACACACCACATAGATATGCTGCTTCTACACTAGAAGTACGTAGAAACATGCTCTTCATTTTCCATCAAATAAATACTCCAAGTTTAGTATGATCTCTCTCTAAAATTCCTGCAAAAGAGATATGGCTATGGAAAGATATCAAGAAGAAGAAGAAGATAGCCATATCTCAACTAATCATAAGTTAGAGAGATCATGCTTGTCTGAGGAGTACAAAAAAAATCTATCATCATTTTCCACACACTTGCACATCTTGATCTAGGATTATGGCACTTTTCTCCTTGGATCCTTGTTTTGGCTTTACAACATATGCAATACAAGTATGCTATCATGATTATCCCTACCTGAGCTCCACAAAAGCCTGGTAGATGTAGGATGAAATAAAAAGAAGGCAACTTCATGTTATGCCTTGGTAAGAAATCATACACCTCTGAGTGATCGGAGAGTACTATTTGAGAAGTAAGGTTGAACTATATGCTTTCTTTTGAAAACATTATCAAAAAAGTACCAAGAAGTGAAAAAGGAAGATGACTTAGCTTTGAGAACTGTTCCATTTCTCAACATCTGAAGGATATATGCTAGACAATGCCACATAACCCACTTGTATAAGGTATGTCTTGAATAAAACTCATGATTGCTATATATCTTGAAGATGTCATGATCATTGTCTTCTTTTCTCTCTAACCATTACTCGAGGACGAGCAAAGACTTAAGTGTGGGGGTCTTGTTGACGGTAATTTCACCATGTTTTATATCATCAAAACCGTCAACAAAACACTCTTTCTGAGAGCTAACAAGCAAGAACATAGTGACTTAGGTACAAATAACTTGGTTCCACATCTACATGTCATTATTTGCTTGTAGGTACACAAAGCATGGACTTTGGGTGGCTGGAGGCTCCATATGTAGGTCGCCCAACCTGAACATGGACTCACTCCCCCTCTCTAGCCTCCCATGATCCTCCCAACACTTCTAGAGTCAATCTCCACCTTTGGATCCCAAGGTTCTCTTCTCCTATTGGCTAGAAGGGAGAGCACATGGATTCATGGGCCCACAATGAAGCATCCAATGTGACCGAAGCTGCAAACACACTATATGACATGTGGGGACAACTTCTAGAAGGAAGTGGTGGGGCCCAATTGCCATAGGCAGGTCGACCGACCTCCTCATGGAGGCTCCAGCCCTCCACCGCCTTCCCCACACATTTAGCACATGCCAAATGACCCTGGCCCTTGGATTTAAGGCGGTTCTATGATGGTGGATCCAATGGTTGCATGGTCAAGTTCACACAGATCACTGACGTGGCAGTAACCCCTCACTCTAGCTATAAATATCCCCCTAGACTTCACTCTCATTCATGACATATTAGAGTAAACCACTCTTTAGTAGCTTTAGCGAAACTTTGCTATAGTGCTATGAGATTAGGGAGAGAATGAGAGGAGTGTGAAGAAGAGTTGGGCCTGTCTGGCGTCTTCTCCATGCTATACCTCGGTGGATGCAATCTTCTTGTAAGTGATACATCCGAGTTCTTTATAGTATTTGATATTCTATCTCTGCTAGTAGTTATATAGCCTTCTTACCTATACACCGCTTTACTTAGTAGAGTGCTTTAACCTCTCGAGAAGGTTAGAGTAGTAAGTATAGAGTAGACGTGGTGTCTAGACTATATCTTGCCTGTGTAGACTGCTTGTTGCACGAATAGTTTGTGGTAGTTAGCAGGTGGTGACAAACCTGTCTAGCCTTTGTATTCCACCACGTGTGTAAGATAAGTTCTTAAAAGGTAGGGCCTCAATACAACATGGTAGCTGCTTTGGATAGGGTTTCATTCCCTATTGTCTCGCCTATCGCCTCATGTAAGCGGGTGGGTGACTAACCCTTTATAACTACTATCTTTACCAGATATCATTGCTATCTAGATCCTCTCTACCCAAGTTCCATAGGCTCTTTTATATCATCATAGGACGATCTTGATCCTCAGTTAGTTCACTTCGCGTTTCCCATGGAAATACGATACCTGGAATTCTCCCGGTGAAGGCTACATTGACTACCGTACACTTGCGGTATATAAGTTTGCCACTTCTGGTGTCAACACCCTGCACCAGAAGATGAGATCCCATATGAAGATTTACTTGGTTTTGTGAATGCCCCTCAAAATGGTTCAGAGAATTTTGAGCAGCTTCAAGTAGGAATGACTCAAATGCCTGAGATTACTGTTGACCCAGTTTTCTACCAAAGATTCCAATCAACTCTTTTTCCAAAGCCATCTTCTGAAGCACTCAGACTATGGGTAAAATTTTTCTCCTCTAATTTAGATTCCTCCCCTTCCATTGTTATTCCAGATAACTGGATGGCTTTCTTTGTTTTTCCTTCTACTACAGAGCCCAACATTCAGTTGTGGCAAAAATTTTCTTCAGTCTAAGGCCTGGGACTTCTTCTCCAATAATCTGCAGGGTAATTCTAGCATTTTTTATCTTCCATCTTCTTTGTCCTTCTGTAAATATTTCTACTTGCCCTATTTTTGAACCTACTTCTTCTGTAATTCTAGAGGATTTGGATGACTTGGATTCTGAACAAGCCACCTCCCATCAGTTTGATGTTGCTACTGCTGCTACTCCTGCTACACCTACAAAGAAGCAAAGAACTATCAAACCAAAGTAATCCATCCTCTTTGAAGCTGATCTCAGGAGAAGCTTAAGGCTAAAAAGATACATAAAGGCTTTAGGTCCACTGCTTGCAAGGACAAAGATTGCATTGGTTGCTCTGCTACTCCAACTCTTTCCCATTCTATCATCAAGGATTTGGGGGCCTCCTTCTGTGATATCAACCCTGAGAACCTTACTGAAGAAAATTTAAACAAGCAACCTAAAGGAAAAGTTGCTAAGAAGGCCATCAAGAGGAAAGCTAGTGGACCCTCCTCAAGTGAGGGTAGTGCTCCACAGTGACTAGGCTGCTGCTTTGTTGTTCACAGCCTTTATTTTGCCTCTTTGTTTTACCATGAATAATAGATTTTGGAATGTTTTGTGTTGGAATGTCAGAGGTATTAACTCTGACAAGAAGTGGATGGTATTAGGGATAGAATTTCTGAAAGTAATTCTGATGTAATCTATTTACAAGAAACAAAAGAGCACTTTGATCCTATGTTTATCAGAAACTTCTGCCATCCCTCTTTTGACAAGTTTGAGTTCGTCCCCTTTGCTGGTGCCTCTGGTGGTATTATTATTGTTTGGAAATCTTCTGTTTTTAGGGCCAGCTTTTGTACCAAAATGATTACATATGCTTTATCTGTTGAGTTTTCATCTCTCCACAATGGTGTGTTGTGGGTACTGACTAATGTTTATGCTCCCTGTACTCAAGAAGGCAAAAGAGATTTTCTAGATTGGTTCAGAAACATTCAGATGCCTGACCTTGTTGACTGACTCATTTTGGGTGATTTCAATCTTTGTAGAAGCCCTGCAGACAGAAATTAGCCAGGGGGAATCATGTAGATATGTACTTGTTTCATGAAGCTATAAGCTCTCTGGGGTTAGTAGAGTTCCCCTCAAAGGAAGACGTTTCACTTGGTCTAATAAGCATTGTTCCCTCCTTCTAGAACGTCTCGACTGGTTTTTCACCTCTATGTCTTGGACTATGTCATATCCTAATTCTTATGCCTCACCTCTCTCTATGGAAACCTCTGACCATGTTCGTTGTGTTATTTCCATCTCCACCAAAATTCCAAGAAAATCTATTTTTCGGTTTGAAAATTATTGGATGGATCATGAGAGTTTCCATCAAGTGGTTCAACAGAATTGGGTGGCTCCTGCCCATCTGACTGATGTTGCCTTGATTCTAACTGCAAAGTTCAAGAATTTGAGAAGGTCTCTTAAAATTTGGAAGCAATCTTTGTCAAATTTAAAAGCTACTATCTGAAATGTGAAGCTTGTTCTTTCATTTGTAACCCTTATTGAGGAATTCAGGGATCTTTCAGTCTGTGAATGGAACTTTAAAGAACTTTTCAGCACAAGCTTCAGAGCTTATTGAAGCAACAAAAACATATTGGAAGCAGAGGGGTCAAATCAAATAGGTAACTTTGGGGGATGCTAATACAAAACTTTTTCATGCTCATGCTACAATTCGATTTAGGAAAAATTTAGTTACCCAATTGGAGAATGATTCAGGTGTTGTGGTTACTGATCATCAACATAAGGAGCTCCTCATTTGGCAATCTTTCAAGGAAAGATTAGGGGTCAATGGTTTTAGTGGTGTTCTTTTCAATCTTGATAATCTTTTACACAATGACATTGATCTTTCTGCTCTAGTTGCTCCTTTTGTCAAAGGGCCTCTAGTCCAACTGGTTAGAGCGTCCCGTCGGCACTCCTCAGGTCTTGGGTTCGACTTCCCATAGGAGCGAATTTCAGGCTGGGGTTAAAAAAATCCCCTCGTCTGTCCCACGCCAAAGCACAGGTCTAAGGACCGGCCCGTTCTCACAGGGCGACGATGCCGTTGTGTAAGGGTGGGGCAGGGGTTCGGGGGTTTTTTGGACTGAGTGAGAAGATCTTCTTCTTAATGCAATGCCTGGGGTGGTCATACCCTCGCAGGTCCAGTTTTTTTTTAGTTGCTCCTTTTACTCATCAAGTGGTTGATCAAGTTGTTAAATTCCTTCTGATAAAGCACCAGGGCCTGATGGCTTTAACACTGACTTTCTTAAAAAGTGTTGGCCTCTGATTTGTCATTACTTCTATAACTTTTTTTTTGCACTGCTTTTTATGATGGTAATGTCTGCTTAAGAAGCATCAATGGATTTAATATCACTTTGGTCCCATTGCATGATAATGCTCTCAAGATTTCAAATTACAGGCCTAACTCTTTCCTAAATACCTCAGTCAAGATTCCGACAAAGATACTAGCAAACAGGTTACAGTTGCTGCTGCGATCCCTGATTCACAAAAATCAATATGGGTTCATTAAAGCAAGGGCTATCCAAGATTGTTTGGCCTGGTCTCTGGAATATGTTCATCTCTGCCACCAATCAAGGAAGGAGATTATTATCCTAAAACTGGATTTAGAAAAGGCCTTTGACAAGGTAGAGCATCAGCTAATGATTGAGATTATGCAGAACAAAGGCTTTCCTAATAAGTTGATTCAATGGATGAATATGATTTTCAAAACTCTGGTACCTCTTCTGTTGTTTTGAATGGTGTACCTGGTAAAGTTTTTCACTGCAGAAGGGGAGTAAGGCAAGGTGATCCCCTAACCCATTTGCTTTTTGTCTTGGCAGCTGTCTTTTTGCAGACACTTTTGAACTCAGCTAAGCTGACTTCTTTCATTACCAATCAATTTGGTTCATAATCAAGATTTTCCTATCCTTCAATATGCTAATGACACTCTGATTTTTATGGAGGGATATGCAAGGCAACTTTTTTTCTCAAGGCTATGCTCAATTCTTTTGGTGATAGCACTGAGCTCAAGTCAACTATAATAACTCCTTTATGGTTCCAGTCAACATTTCTGCAGAAAGGTTTGATATTCTAGCCAACACTTTTGGTTGCTCTAAAGGTACCTTACCTTTTACCTATATTGGACTGCCCCTCAGTTTGACTATACCTTTAGTTGCTGACTATTGGCCACTTGTATCAAGATGTGAAAGGAGATTGAGCAGTATCTCTAATTATCTTAGTCAAGCAGGTAGATTGGAGTTAACAAATGCAGTGTTCACAGCTTTGCCCACTTTAACAATGTGTACTTTTCTTCTGTCAAAAACAGTGGTCAGGCAAATTGACAAGTTTAGAAAACATTGTCTTTGGAGGGGTTGTGATATTAATAATAAGGCTCCACCCTAGGCTGCTTGGAAGAAATTAGTTTGCATTCAAAAAGAAAGTGGGCCTTCTTTTAAAGCATTTCCATAAATTTTTCAACAGGTGTGATATCCCTTGGGTGCATTTGGTTTGGGAAAAGTATTATTCAAATGGTAGGTTACCTGGAACTTCTAGAGTTGGTTCTTTTTGGTAGAGAGACATTGTCAAGCTTTTGAGGTCTTATAAAGGAATGGCAAGGGTTTCAATTAAAAATGGAGCTATTTATTTTCTGTGGCAAGATTTATGGGCTGATCAGATCCTAGAACAAGCTTTCCCAGAATTATACTCTTATGTCGAGAACAAATAAATGTCAGTCAGAGGTGCATGTGAGAACCAAGAGATCCATGATGTTTTCATTTACCCTTATCAGTGGAAGCGTTTCAGCAGTTTCAAGAGTTCTCAGAACTTATAGACAGTGTACATCCCTTGGAGGAGAATGACTCTTGGACTTATATATAGAATTCTCCAACTTTTTGATCTCAGAAAGCTTATGCACATCTTATTGGAAGAAGGCAGGTTCACCTAGCTTATTCATGGCTTTGGAGAAGTTGTAGTCAAAATAAAAGAAAGGTTTTTCTCTAGTTACTTATGAAGGACAGGCTAAGTACTCGAAATCTGATAAGAAGGAAGCATATGGCTCTGGATGATTACAATTGTGCTGTCTGCAGCCTTGGCATCGAAGAAACTCTTCTGCATCTTTTCCTGGAATGCCCATTTGCAGTGAACTGTTGGGCAACTTTGGGATTAATCATTCAGGAATCTACATACAAATCCCTTTCAAACAATCACCTCTTTCAGAAATTAGTTAGCCATTCCTTTCTCTATGGAGGTCATTATTTCTATGTGTTGGGCTATCTGGTCGGTTAGAAATGATGCAATCTTCAGAAATATTCAGCCGACCACTCTAAATGCAAGAAGTCACTTCAGGACTGATTTTGCTCAAGTTATCCTTTGAGCAAAGAAGACTTATGCACCTTTTAATAGTCAATGGCTAGAAGCTTATGTGTAATTGCTTTGATCTTCTTTGTAACCTTCTTTGTTTCATGAAGTTTGTTGTAAAACTCTTATATTATTCAATAAAAGCACAGTAGGGGCTGGCACCCCCCTGTTTTCCTCAAAAAAAAAAAAAAAGAAACTGCCTTTGAAAATCAAGATCTTTCTATGGATGCTTTGGCATGATAGAGTTCAAACTGGAGAGTAGCTAAAGAAGTGGAAATGCAAAGGCTCTGAAAAGTGCAAGTATTGTGGAGTGTTGGAAACCATAAATCATCTTTCCTTTAATTTCAATTGTGCAGGTTATTTGGGTCCAGGTTAGAGTTAGTTTGAGGTGGAATGAGAGACCCATCTCTGTCACTCATTATCAAGACATGATCGGCACTGTATAGAGGTGACGACTGAGGAGTTTTTCCTTTATTATTTTAGCCTGTATGGTGTGGAGTCTATGGAAAGTTAGGAATGACCGGGTGTTTAATAATACTCTGATCAAATCTCCCAAGGTGATTGCTTACAAGGCTGTTGGGTTTTTGATACAGTGGATGAAGATGCAGAAGATGAAAGACAGGCCCATGATGGAAGATATCGTCCTGAAGCTGCAGGAAGGACTGAAGGCATGATGATCTGAGGATGTCGGCGGATGTTTTTTTTCGTATCTGATACTGTTTGCCGTAGCCTTAGGTGGTGTGGTAGATTAAGGTAGTTAATCGTTTTGTTTTGCTGTAGTCGTTTTAGATGTATGTGAGAGGTTAAGGAGAGGTGTTAGTATGGTCATGTTTCCTTTCTTGATGTTGAAAACGCTAAAATTGTAAGCCAGTATCCCCGCAGTTACTATTTCACTTTCAATATAAGCATGACGAGGGGGGAGAAGTGGTGACTTGGGCCCTTTTTGGGCCCGTTGGCCTGTAGGAAGGGAAGGAGTAGAATGATCTACATTCTAGACCAAATTCTTGATAGAAAATGTAGTACTTCACCTTCATTTGTTTACGTTTTCTAATACATATGCATATACAAATTACATGTAAAAACGTTTTGCCAAGAATTTTGGGTATTCAACTGAATACCCTGGAATTAAGGTGGGCCCGCCCCTATTAGACCCCTTAGTGATTGCCCAAACTTTAGCGAGTCACTAGTTCTTCGTACTTTTTTATTTCTCCACAGCAGTATGCTGTGAGAGAGAGCGTCACTCACACTTCTAAGGTCTAAGGTGGAGTCTGCTTCTGTACCACCTTCTTATTATCTATAGATGATTTTTTCATTCACTACTATCTCTTAATACAAAGTGTCCACATCATTCTCCAGTAAATCCATGTCATCTCTTATTAAATGCAAGGTGTCCACATCATCCACACTATCTCTTAATGTAGGTCCCGTTTGGCTTACTGAATCTTAGCTGAAACTGGCTGAAAAATATTGTTCGGGCTGAATTGTTGTGAGAGAAAACACTGTTCTGGCTAAAAAAAACAAGTCGGACAAGCCGAATATGGGGTAAGCCGAATAGGACCGTAAGGTGTCAACAACATTCTCCAATAAGCCCATGTCATCTCTTATTAATTATAAAAAATGTTGAGGTCATCTCTATCATATGCAAAACTTTTAATCTTTAATCATATGATATTTATTTCATCACATATTCCTCTATAATTTAATTAAATATTCTATTATTTTTTCTTCTATTAGCTTACCAATTTTTACCAGATTTGATACAATAAAATAACATGCAAGTCAAATTTAAATATACACACGGTATACAGAATACCATATATTAATGTTATCTATATAATAGATTTATTTTTAAAAAATCCCACGACAACGCACGGGGTATGCTTCTAGTTATTAAAGAAAAGATGGACTACTAGATCTTAAAAAAAAAAGAGAACATTCGGTTAGGAAGCTTCACTCTTAGTGCGCTGCAGATGCTAGCCGGCGTAGCCGCCGTTGGCTTCTTGTCCGATGGCACTGGGAAGTGGTAACCATAAGATACAAGACAACAAGACCATACAGATAATTAAGCTTAGAACGATGAATATGGAAATCGTTGAAGCGGTCTTCACTAACTTAATTAATTCCCAGAAGGAACAAGTCCAAAGCATGCTTAATTAGTATCCAGCCTCTTCATTGGAGATAGTATATATATCGACCACAATCCTAAGTCATTGTTTTTTTTTTTGACGGCAAAATGCTAAAGTCATTGTTGACGCGTAAAGCGACTTGTTCCAGCACGTCTGTTGTCTGCAGGCTCCATGCCATGCACCTGCAACCCAAATGAAACACGTTGTTGGAAAATAGCGTTTTCCAACCGGTGATGCGGAGAATACATTCGTCCGGTCGGATACCTCACGCGAAGGTTAAGAAAGTTGTAGGTAGATTCTGACATAATTAGGGTTCTATAAATGCATTCACCAACCCACCAAACAGGCTTTAGCTCTCCTATTTTATAGGACGTTATTCACTACTTTTGCTTTTTTACATCTTTGTCCTACAACTGCTACGGTACAATTCCTGAATATCCTCTTGTTAGTGCAGGTGGTCCGGGGCAAACTAGGCCTAAATTGCCGGTCTAAGGAAAGCCCATTCCTGGCCCAAAGTCGCCTCCATGCCATGAACCCTCCTGCTATGGTGACCACCACCCATGGCACTGCGGCCTCCGCCTTCGCTGGTCGGCCTCCACTCGCAGTGTTGCGACCTCCACCTTCACCGGGCAGCCTCCACTCGCGGTGTTGCGACCTCCGCCTTCACTAGGCGGCCTCAGCTCGCGGTGCTAGACCTTCACCTTTGTTTGACGGTGGGCGAAGATACTCCCGGTTGTCCCTGCACAACATTACTTCAACAATTCTGCTATCACTAGTTCTCACTTGCACTGGCCTCCGCTACTCGCGTATCCGTTTCCCCTCCTTGAGGGTGTAGTCCGATGCGAGCAGGCCGTGAGCCTCAAGTCTGGCGCTTGTGCGGAGTGGCAGAGGCTTCCCCCATCCCCCCTTGATCACTGGATCGAACTGTTGGTGGTGTGACGTGTCGGCTCCGACTCACTGCGGTGGCTCTAGAACCGATGCATTCTGGAACAGTCGTGACTGTTGGCGCCTGGAAGGCGAAGCGTCCGGACGCTGCCTATATAAAGGTGGGGGTTGGTGGAGGTCCCCCTGTGCTTTACTAAGTTGTCGCTTTCTTTGCTCTACGCCTTTAGCGCTCTCTTTTTGCCTTGTTAGAATCCGCTCAGCGCCTTGCAACCTTCGCTCTTTCTCTGTTTTGCTATTTTGGTCTTAGTGGTGGCTCCTACTTCTAGTCCTCCTCCTCGCCAAGCTACCTTCTTTGGTCCCTATTCTCAGCTTCTAAGTGTTAGGGCCAGCGGCTGGCTCGCGCGTTTCGAGGAGTGCATGATAGCTAGTGCAGAGGCTCGAGAGCTTGAGGACGATCTTGTAGGGGTTGAGGCTTCAATTGGTGATTTGATTGGTGCTGAGGAGACCGAAGCAATGGCCGGAAAGACCTAGGACTTCGGGCCTTCGCTGATGACTAAGAAGATGGTAGTTGACCTTGAGTAGGAGGGATGCATCCCCCCAGGCCGGGTGAAGCTTTCGTAGGGCGAGACGGTCCCAGATACTGGTAGGGATTATGTTGTCGTTTTCAAGGACTTTTTTTGCTTGCGGCCTTCGCCTCCCTTCTGTTAAGTTCCTTTGTCAGGTTCTTGAGGAATTTGATCTCCAGATCCACCACCTTACTCCCAATGGATTTCTCACTTTAAGTAAGTTTTGCTGGGCCTGCCAATCCTAAGGTGCTGAGCCTAATTTGGACAAGTTTTGCACATACTTTGAGCTTCAGCGCCAGCCGAAGAAGGTGGGTGCTCAGGGGCTTGTAGCTCAGTAGGGTAGCTGCGCGTTTATGGTGAAGAGGCAGCAAGGGAACTCTCGATTGGAGATTTCTTGGTGCTAGAAGAACAAGTGGGACAAGGATTGGATGCGCTATTGGTTCTATGTTTAGACCTTTGGCGTCACTACTAAGCATGAAGATGGTAAGAAGAGCACTCCCTATCCCTTGGCCTCCGTCATGACGGAGATGAAGCCCTTGGCGAAGGTGAATCCTAGTGATGAGATGACTCCAGAGAGGGAAGCTTGTGATAGGGCCTTCGCCTTGGCCTGCCTATACTCTAGAGGGCGCGATCTTGTTAAAGAGATGGTTGATGCGAGGTTTTGGCCTCATGGGAAGTCTAAGCCTTCGTTCAAAATAGAGATGGTGAACCTTCCTATTTTTGGAAATGCTGAAGGTGTTCCTTTTCCTCATTTTAAAATAGCTTTATCAGAGGAGGATCCCCGATGATTTTGTCACCGCCGTGGAATAGGAGGCTCATGAGATTGTCGGTGACATAACCGATAAGGAGTTTCTTGCAAAAAGATCAATCATGGGTTCTATGCCCCGGTTAAATCGCGTGTTTGAAGAGTTGGGGATACACCACACAGAACACAAGATTCCGGTGAAGGTGTTGAAGTGCTTGGAGGAGAAATCTAAGAAGGTCGATGCCAAGAACACCACCATAGTGGCGAAGTCAAAGAAGAGGAGAGGAGCTGGCAGGGCCAACGCTGTTAGGAAGAAACAGAAGATCATCCCCACATCTGCCGCCACCTCCACCACCGCCTCTATAGCCGCCTCCACTAGTGTTGATGAAGAGGTTGCAGAGAATGTTGCTGGAGGTTCTACCTCTGGCGTCAGGGTAGAAGGTGAGCATTCTGTCGCCTCTTTGGACCTTGGCGGCGATGGCTTCATCCAAGATGCCCTCCAAGGGATGGGTTCCGGGTTTGCCGCCAATCCTTCTATCGCGGCGCCTATGCCCGGCATTCTTGGTGACAACTCGTCTAATGCAGAGGGTGAGAATATTGGTGGAGGCAGTGGTGCGCGCTCTCCTTCTGACGCAGAGGTCGGTGGCACAAGTCGCCGCTAAACTACGGATGCCTCGGTGCAATCCCCTGCCCTGTTCCGGAGTACGGCATTCCGAGCCACAGCGCAGCGCACCGACATGGGTACTTTTGGTGTCGTTCTAGATTCTCTGCATCTAGGTGAGGACTTGTTGTCCATCTTCACTTTATTTAGCTGTTTCATATTTTGAGTTTTTATCCTGATTTGAGTTGGTTTTGTTGTCCCAGCGGTTTTGACAAAGGCCCTTGCGGACACAGGCAAGAATCCCTATGATCCTATGGGTATGGATGTCACCTGGATTGGATTGGGTGCGCCTCCGAGGCCTCCGCTCATTGGCGAGACCCCTCGCCCATCTGGTCTGGGCATGGAACACGGCACAGGTTGTAGTTATTGCCTTTTCCTTGCTTTTGTGCTTTCTACACCTTGTGCTTTGCTAACTAAGTTGCTATTGCAAGGGCCTCCGACAGCACAATAAGTGGGTGGGCAGATGCTCTTGAGGCTGTTTATAAGGATATAGGAGGTTGTCTTTTGTTTTTTTTGTTATTTGTTTTTAGTCTTATGTTTCTTATACTCGGTTTCCTATTAGGTCATCTTCGCCACCGGCTGAGGAGTGTTGATTATTTCAAGTTACTGCACATGAACCTGGAACAGCAGTGCGTGGTGTGTTTTCATTTGCTTCCTCCTTTTCTCTCCCCCTTTTTATATATTTCTTCTTTTGGAGGCTATGATTGACCTTCACCTTGACACAGTCACTATATGGTGGAGGCTCACGAAGAGCGTAGTACACAAGAGGTGGTCGATCGCAACCTGGCCATTGAGGCCTTGAAGAAAGAGGTGGAGACTCTAGAGGCTAAAAAGGATTGGCTTATAGGGGAGGATGGGGTCTTAGCACCGCCTGCACTTATTTGGAGAACCTTCGGAAGGAGGTTGAGTCTCTGAATAAGGAGGTGGAGGGGGTGAAGGCTGCTGAGGCGTTGACTGGTGAGTGCGCCCTAAAGGCTATCAAGATGGCAAAGAACCTCTGCAAGAAGGTTAACGCCGAGAGGGAGTCCATCGCCGCTTTGAAGGCGCAAGTGGGCCTGCTGTCCAAACGCCTGGAGGATGCTAAGGAGGTTGATCTGACCACAGCTAAGCGTTATGCTGGTACCCTTGAACAATTTGGGGGTTCTATGTCCTTGCTGCTGTTGGAGCCTTTGGCCTTCTACATTTTTCATGGATGAAGGCCAATTTCGAGAAGCTTCCTACTTTTGTTGGTGGCGCCATTGATTTTGGAGCCCTATCCTCTGCCATGAACTTTGCCAAGATGCTGGCACAAGATGGATGCAAGCATGTCAAAGGCATCAAGGAAAAGGACCTTGGGGCCCCATCCGACCTTGAAGCGACTTCTCGTGGTGTGAGGAGATCGGCTTGTAACTTCATGAAGTGCTTCTGGGTCAATTTTGGTCGGGCGGAGGCTCGTTCGATGGCAGAGATTTGCCGAGCTAAGGTTGGTTTTTTGGAACATGTCTTTTGCTTGTGTTTTGTTTAGCATTTGTTTGTTCACTTGTATTCTTGTGCTATTTTGTAGGAGGCACAGAAGGTGGAGGCCGTGCATGGTGCTGCTAGAGTGCAACCTTCACGAGCGGCATAGGCGATAGCTATGAAGGCCCCCTCTCCTATTGTTGAGGTGATAGTTCTGAGGGCCCCTTACCCTACTGTTGAGGTCACAAGGCCTAGGGAACCTACGCCTGCCCCTATTGATCCGGAGGTGTAGTGCCTACGTTTTAGCTAGTTTCTAGGTTTGTTTGAAGGCGATGTGCTGCAAATGCCCTCTCTTTTGTATATAGCTTAGGTCTAAATTGACAAATTATCCTGCGCAGGTTTCCTTCTCTGGGCCTGTGCAGGACGTACCCCCTGTTACTATGTACCATGATAGGATTTATGTTAATGGTGAATTGTGGCAATATTGGCGTGAAGCTTTTCCCCGGCGTTCGGTTCTTGAAATGTTCGATTTTGTGAAGTGTGATATTGATGATGAGCGTGCAGCGTTCACTAGATCACAAGCTTGGCAAGGGTCTCAGCCTCCAATTTAATGTGTGGCCCTGTCTCCTATGCCCTGTAATTTATGCAACTCCATTCGGGCTTGTGTTTGTTGCCTTCGGGCTTGCTGTAATGCTGCTTGTGTTTAAATAGCCTATGTTACAGTTTCCCTTGTTGTAAGGTGTTTGTAATTTTTAAATGAAGTTTGCTTAGGATGATTTGGTTGCACACTTGTTTTATTGAAGATTCTTAATATGACTATTACTTAGGCCGAAGGCTCTTAGCAAATTATTTTTACAATATTTCTTTAGCCTCGGCTTCTTTCTTCTATGGTTGGAGATGAGTACGAGTCTATGTGTCCACATGGAGAAGCAGAGGTGCTAGTCTTCAACCTTGCAATGCTTGCGGAGGCTCCGTTGCTTATCTCTTTGCTCTTGCCTCCGCTGCTCTTTTCTCTGGCTCCTGTTGGGGATGAGCTTGCGCATCATAGTGGAGGAGCTGAGGCACTCCTAAAGGTAGCAGTAGTTTATTAATCATCCTGGCCTCCATCTCTGTGCTTGCTTGCAGTCGATGGTGATGCTCTGGCACATCTGTATGAAGGAGCTAAGGCGCTCGTGTTTGATCTTGCAGATGCTACGAAGGCTTTGGTGCAATTTGAGCACTCATTGGAGGTGGTAGCCTTCGGTTTTGTTGGTTCTCAAGAGGCCACAGAACAATTTGAGCAAGCAACAGAGGTTGAGGAAGCATTTCTTATACGTTGCCTCCGCTTGTGCATGGATTGCTTTGTTGCTGCTTTCGGCCGTGCTGGAGCAGCTGCGCTTCTGTCAAACATGGTTGATGCCGGGTTACGCCAGATGGTGCCCTTGGTTGTGGGAGGATGTTATGAGCCTTCGTACGATACCCTCCCACAACCTCTGACACTACCTGGTTACTGTCAGACTGTTGTCACACATCGCTCCATGGAGGTTGTACAACACCGAGTGGGAGATGTGCACCACCTCAATGTAGCCTTCGTCGGGCTACGCGAGTTGCTGGATTTACGAGTCTTCATACGGTACCTTTTGCTCTCTCATTTCTAAGGAAACTCCTGCCTCCATGGCTCTCTTTCTTTGCCTTATAGTAGACTGCTTGCATGATGCAATAAGTTTTGGTGGTTGGCCAAAATTTATTGGTTGGATATGTTTCGAAGTTGACATAAGACTGACGTATTTTGTTTATACCTAGCGTATCTTTGGCTCTTACTCCTGTTGTACTTTAGCCATTAATTCCTAATATTGCCCTATTGCCTGATAATGATAGGTCTTCACCAGGTATTTTCTTGCCCGAAGCCTACAACAAAGGTAGGACTTTGTTGGGTCTTTGCGTCCTTTTGGCCATTTTGAAGAATCCTTGATGCCTGAATGTGGATAGGGCTTTGTCAAGGTTGCAGGCTAATTTAGCCATGGAGGTTGTTCCACATCTTAGATCCTTTGGCTAAGGCGGTGGAGGGTCCTATTTATCATAATGTCATTGTTGAATGTTGTGGCTCCGTTGCTAGCCACTTTCAATGTTTGCTTTTGGTGGTATACTTGGGGAATTCCTCTTTATATTTTAGAGGGTTTTACATGGGTCCTGCCTCGTTAAAAACCTCACCTCTGCTAGGAGCCCCATTTGTGAGGAAAAGAGTACAGACCCTTCTGCATGAAATGTAAAGAAAATATGAAAACTAGGAGAGGTGCGGTGACGTTCGCTTATAGTTCTGTGGAGCCCACCTTTTTACATTTTATATGTAGAACCTACGCAAACTATCAATGTTCTAGGTATGAGCAGTTGTTTTTCCTTCGCCGTCTGTTAGGTAGAATGATCCTAGTCTTCTAGCGGCCTTTGCCGTGTATGGGCCTTCCCATTTTGGTTGGAGCTTTCCTACATTGGCCACATTGGGCTTCCTTTTTAGGAATAGGTCTCCGTTTTGTATGAGTTTCCTGACCACCTAGCTGTCTCTCCACTTCCTGGTTTGCTCTTGGTATTTGTTGATGTTTTCTACTGCTTCCAATCTTGAGCCTTTAATCATTTCTTTAGAGTATTCTTCATCTATAGCCAAGGTCTGCTTCATCACTCAGAGGCTCTGATGTTTGATCTCTTCGGGTAGCATTGGCTCTTCACCGTATAGGAGCTTGAATGGAGTAAATCCCGTTGCTCTGGATGCCGTGGTATTGTGAGACCATACTACCTTTGACAGCTCTTCTGTCCATCTACCTTTGCAGAGGTTGAATAAAGTTTTTGAGATTGTTGAGAATACTATTCTGTTGGCTCTCTCTACCGCTCCATTTGACTCTAGACGATAGACTGATGCGAAAGCTATCTTTGTGCCTATGCTTTGGCAGAATTCTTTGAATTTGTTTGAATCGAATTGCTTTCCATTGTCTACTATTAAGGTTCTGGGTACTCTAAATCTGCAGATTATGTTCTGCCAAAAGAATTTTTTCACTGCCTCTGAGGTGATTGTTGCTAGTGGCTTGGCTTCAATCCATCTTGTGAAATACTCAATCACTACTACTATGAATTTGTTCCCCTTTGCGAAGGAGGTAGTGGGCCGACCAGGTCCATGCCTCATCTTTGCAATGGCCAGGTGGGTGGGATGAGCTGTACTATTGCCGAAGGCTTTGACTGGTGAGGGGATGTGGTCTGGCATGCTTCACATATCTTAACAATTTGCTCTGCATCTTTAACATGTGTGGGCCAATAGAATCCCTACCTGATTGACTTTGCAGACAATGCCCTTGGTCCAATGTGGGAGCCACACATCCCAGAATGGATTTCTTGGAGGAGCTGACTGCTTTTGCTTTGAGTTATGCATTTGAGCAACGGCTAGACTACCCCTTTTTTGTACAAAATGCCATCCATTAATATGTAACTTCTTGCCCTGACTGCTATTCTTGCTGTGCTTGCTTCATCTTCTGAGTGATGGATGTTGTTTAGGTAATCTATAATAAAATGTCTCCAGTCTTTGGATTCAGTGATCATGATTGTTTTAAATGCTTTCGCTGTTGTTTGAGTTGCTGGTGCTCGTAATATTTGGTAGAAAGTTCCTTATGGAAAGGGTGTGTTATTTGCCACCACCTTCGCTAGCTCATCTGCTTCTATGTTCTCTGCTCTTGGTATATACTTCAGGGTGAATCCCTAGAACCTTTGCTCAAGTGCCCTTACTGTGGCCAGATATTTGGCCAGCTCTGGTTCTCTTGCGACATACTCCTTTTCAACTTGTACTGCCATGACTTGGGAGTCTATTTTTGCTAACACAGTCTTCGCACTGAGTGCCTTTGCCTTGTTGAGGCCTAATATGAGGCCTTCATATTCTACTATGTTATTTGTTGTTTTGAATTCTAGTCTTGCTGTATACTTTGTACGAAGGCCTGATGGTGGTACCAAAATGATGGAGGCCCTAGCTCCCAAATGCCCCCATGCTCCGTCTATGTAGAGTGTTCATATTTGGGTTTGAGGCTGTGGGTTTTGATGTGCTGAAGGTGTCCAGTCTACCACAAAGTCTGCTAATGCTTGGGATTTGACTAGTATTCTTGGCACATAGCTGATTTCAAATTAGGATAATTCTGTTGCCCATTTCCCTATTCTTCCGAAGGCTTCTTTTTTGTTGAACACATCTCTGAGTGGTTGCGAAGAAGGCACTGTGATCTCATGTGCTTGGAAGTTGTGCTTTAATTTTCTTGATGAGATGAGTACGGTGTATGCAATTTTCTCGATTTCTATATAGTTTAGCCTTGCTCCCAATAGGCCTTCTGAGATATAATAGATAGGCTGTTGAATGACCTTCAACCCTTCTTCTTTCTCCTGAACAAGTACTCTGCTAACTGCATGGTTGGAGGCTACCACATACAATAGTAGTGGGGCCTCCGGATCTGGTACTATTACCAAGAGTTTGCTGGCCATGTAATTTTGAGTCGCTAGAAGGCCTCCGACTGCTCTAGCCCCCATTCTACCTTGTCTCCACCTCTTAGAGCTTTGAAGAATGGGAGGCTATGTTATGCTAATTTTGAGATAAATTTGTTCAATCCTGCTATTTTTCCAGTGAGTTTTTGCACTTCCTTCTTGGTTGATGGCTCCACCATTGATATTATAGCCTTTGTCTTCTCTGGGTGGACCTGAATACCTTCGTGTCCTATGATGTACCCGAGCATCTTTTCTCGGCTGACGCCGAAAACATAGTTTTCTAGGTTTAGCTTTAGGCCTACTTCCCTAAGGTTGGCTAAGGTTTTCTTTAGATCTGCTATATGATTTTCCTCATTCTTACTCATTACCATGATGTCATCGATATAAGCTATGATGTTTTTCTATAATTGTGGGCCAAGGACTGTCTTCGTCATTCTAGCGAATGTTGAGCCTGCATTCTTTAGTCCTTCGGGCATTCTGGTGTAGTAGTAAGTTCCGAAGGGGTAGTGAAACTTGTCTTTTTCTCATCTTCTTTGTTGAACCAAATTTGATGATATCCTAAGAAACAATCCAGTAGGTAGAAGCACTTGCATCTTGCTGCCTTATCGACGGAGGTGTCTATCCTTGGTAGCGGAAATGGATCTTTCTTGCATGCCTTGTTGAGATCTGTGAAGTCTATGCACATTCTCATCTTTCCATTCTTCTTTGGCACTAGCACTATATTTGCCAGCCATTCTGAGTACTTGACTTCTCTTATGATGTTTGCGTCCAACAACCTCTATACTTTGGCCTTCACTGCTAAGATTCTATCCTCTAACATTTTCCGTTGACACTGCTTCTTTGGCTTCATCTTGGGGTTGATGTTAAGGGAATGTTGTATGATGTCCTTGCTAACTCCCTTCAAGTTGGAGGCTAACCAGGTGAAGACGTCTTTATTCCTAGCTAAGCTTTCTATGAGTTCTGTTTCTTCTGCCTTCGATTGGTTGTCTCTAATGGTGACCTTTCTATCTGGGACTGCATTTTCCAATGGGACTGACTTTATTTCTTCTTGATCTTTGATATCCGTTTTGCCCTTCGGCATGTCCAAAGGCTCTGGCTTAGTATTCTTTGATGAATCAATAGAATTGATGTTTTGCTGCGATTTGTAGATAGCTCTTTCTATGTTTCTTGCTTTTTTCTGACTGCCATGTATTGTGATAGTCATGCACAAGTAACCCATATGGATGGCTACGCTAAACTTGTTCGCAAACCCTCTGGCAAAGATGGAGTTGTACGGGTAATAGAGGTCCACTACATCAAAGGTTACGTATTCTGTTCTTGCATTTTCCTGACCTTCGAAGGAAACTGGCAGGGATATTTTCCCCAGTGCATCAATCTTCTTTCCCCTGAAATGGATTAGTGGTGAATCCGAAGGCTGCAGCTTGGTCCTACTTAGTTTCATCTGGTCGAAGGCATTAACAAAGATTATATCTGCTAAGCTTCCAGAGTCTATGAGAACCCTGTTGATCTCCCAACCTGCTATGTTGGCCCTAATTACCATAGCGTTGGTATGGGGGTAACTTTCTAATTGCAAGTCTTGCTCTAAGAAGGTGATTGGTGACTTCGACCAATCTGTACAGCGCACTGGGCCTTGGACTGCTATGTTGTTGATGAGCCTGAGGTGATCCTTCTTTTGCTTCATTGTTTGGAATTCCATTGAAGAGCCTCCGGCTATTAGCAGTATCATGCCGATGGTGGGTAGTGGTGTATGTGGGTTGAGTTGATTTTTTGGGTTGGGCTCATTTTTTGGGGCAGCTAGCTGTGGTGGAGGTGGCGGCAGAGGTGTTTCTAGTTGTCTATTATGGACCTAAGCTGGCTGATTTGTCTCTATGTATGTTATGTGCGAAGGCCTTGAGTTTATATAGGTGAGGTTGGCTTCTGCTTGCTGATTACTTGCCTGTCCTTGCTGTTGGGTGCTTGGTCGTCATGCAGGTAGGAAGTTGGGATAGTATGCGGCTGCTAAGGTGGATGGGTGAATTTAATTGGAGTTAAGACTTGGGTAGATTGGGCAATATGGCTGCTGTGAAGGCACAACGAAGGTGTGGTTGACTTCTCTAGCGAGTTGTTGTGACAGAGGCTAAGGGTTTTCTCTACTTTTCATCCTCTCCTGAGTTTCCTTCACATATGGGCAATCTCTAGTGATGTGCCCTTTGTTTTCTCCATGAAAGAAACAATACTACCTCCGCTATCTTGGTTCTTGGTTTTTGTTCCAATTCTTCCTTTGATTGTATTTCTTGCCTTCGTATTGCTTGTGTGATAGCTTGTTTTGTTCTGCCTCCGTCATTTGCTACCGCTACTGGCTGCTTCCTTGTTGTTCTATGTTAAAAACTTGTTGACTAGAGGTCTGCTGAGGTTGTAATTGGCCTTGGCTTCTGTTGCCCTTCTAAACATTCCTGCCACTTGTTTGGTACTGCTTGTTCTGATTTTGCTCTTCCAGCCTTCTTTGGAGGTCATTGTTTGACCTACAGTACTTCTCAAACTCTTGATTGCGGCCTCAATTGCCACATTCTCTAGGACATTTGGTGCCTTCGCTTTAAGCTACACAAACCTCTGAAAATAATCCCTTAGTCCTTCACCTTGATTCTGTCTACACTGAAATAAATCCATTGATGTCAGAGATTCGATGGTGAACCCTTTGAAGTTAGCGATGATCTTATCTCGGAGGTCTTCCCATGAATATACTGAACTTGGCCTCAACATTGAGTACCATGCCAATGCGTCTCCTTCGGCTGCGATGATAAATGACTTGGCCAAAATAGTGTCATTCCCTCCTACGGAGGCTACGGCTGTCTCGAAACTCATGATGAATTGGCGGGGGTCTGATCTTTCGTTGAATTTAGGTAGGGTAATGGGCTTGTAAGATGGTGGCCAAGGTGAGGTTTGGATTCCCTCAGAGAGTGGGGATCTTGAATCTATAGCTCTATGGGATGGCGGTGAGTTGAATAGTGTGTTGAAGGTTGGCTGGGCGACCATACTTGGTGAAGGGTTAGGCTGGCTTTGATCTGCTGACTGGAGCTGGTTGGAAATGTTAGACTAGGGCTGGCTTGGCTGCATACTCTAAATCTCCGTCTGTAGGATGGCCAACTGTTGCTTGATCTCTACTGCCTGCAATGATGTCTGTGCTGCCCTCTGTTTTGCGGTGAAGGTTGCTGCTAGCCTATCTCTTTCTTGTTGTGTACTCTGCAGCTAGGCTTGCAATTGTTGGAGTACCTGCTCCGGGGTGGTATCTGAGGCTTGTTGATCTTCGGCTGTCGGAGGCTGATCTTCGACCGTGGGCTCTTCCACCACATGTTCTTCTGGGGCACTGGCATAAACGCTACGGGTATTATTCCTAGGTCGTCCCCTTGTCGAAGGCTCCACGGGTGTTCTGGTGGGGCTGCTCTTTTTCTTGGCATTGTGGGTTTTGCTTGGCCAACACGCGGTGAGCGCCAATGTTGGAAAGTAGTGTTTTCCAGCAGGTGATGCGGAGAATGCCTTTGGCTGGTCGAATGCCCCAGGCAAAGGTTAAGAAAGTGGTAGGTGGGTCCTGGCACAATTAGGGTTCTATAAATGCATTCACCAACCCACCAAACAGGCTTCAGCTCTCCCCTTTTATAGGGTGCTATTCACTACTTTTTCTTTTTACATCTTTGTCCTACAACTGCTATGGTACATTCCCTAAATATCCTCCTCTTAGTGCAGGTGGCCCGGAGCAAACTGGACCTTCCCTTCTTCACACCGCCTTGTCTCCTTGGGCCTAAATTGCTGGCCCAAGGGAAGCCCATTCCTAGCCTAAAGTCGCCTCCGCGCCATGAACCCTCCTGCTGTGGTGGAGCTAGCTTCCACCTCCGCCCATGGCACTGCGGCCTCCGCCTTCGCCAGGTGGCCTCCGCTCGCGGTGCTGCGACCTCCGCCTTCGTTTGACGGTGGGCGAAGATACTGCCGACTATCCCTGCACAACATTACTTCAATAATTCTGCTATCGTTAGTTCTCACTTGCATTGGCCTCTGCTACTCGTGTATCCGTGCCCCAACACATGTGATGACGCATTCTAGGAAGACTTTTTCTTGCCTAACCTTCCCCGCATGCAACATAGGTTTCTATCTCCCTATAAATACCAACCACCCCTCATGCTTTTTGTTATCAGATCACAAGCTAGCACCAATAAAGCAATCCTTGGATACCTCATCAACCAACACGTCTCACATCTCAGAGCCCCAAATCATTCGCTTTCATTCCTGTTAAGAAGAGTAGAGCGCAGATATGGCGACTCATGCCTTCCTCCTAGCTGCAGCCCTCTTGGCTTTGTCATGCTTTCATGCCATTGCCTCTGATCCAAGCCTTCTCCAAGATGTCTACATGCCATATACACAACTATTATTTTCACTTTTACATATATAGGTCATCATCAGTTGTGTCCAATTACCTAATTAACAAACTAACTGTCGCCTATATACATTTTTCTAACTTACTATTACTGTTGCACATAGTGCGTGTGAATGGACTCCCATGCAAGGATGCAAAGGATGTTGTTGCTGAGGATTTCTTCTTCCCGGGCCTTCACATGGCCGGCAACACAACCAACAAGCAAGGCTCTGCTGTGACACCAGTGAACGTGGCTTAGATTGCCGGGCTCAACACCCTAGGCATCTCTCTTGCCTGCATCGACTATGCACCCTATGGTCTTAACCCTCCTCACACACATCCACGGGCCACTGAGATGTTGACGGTGCTTGTGGGCTCCTTGTATGTCGGCTTTGTCACATCAAACCCGGACAACAAGTTGTTCGCAAAGGTTATTAACAAAGGGGATGTGTTCGTGTTTCCTGAGGGATTGATCCATTTCCAGTTCAATTATGGAACAAAGTGCGCTGTGGCCCTTGCAGCATTGAGTAGCCAAAACCCTGGGGTGATCACTGTGGCCAACGCTGTATTTGGGTCCAAGTCATCCATCTCCGATGACGTCCTTGCCAAGGCTTTTCAAGTCGACAAGCAAACTGTTGACCGCATCCAAGCTCAGTTCTAGAGAACATGCAAACATACATACTAGTAGTTTGTTAAATATGCACGCATTGAGGATTCCTTGATTCTTTGTTTGTGTTCTGTTGTTTAAAATAATTAGCTAGTGTGGATGGATACTACGATTCTGTACTTTTCTTATAATAAAAAGTAATATGTTACAATCCATTTGTTTCTTAAGTGAAAATAATCTTATCTTGTTTGAGTACCATCCTAGATATAAACTGCATCTTGCATATCTTTCTCTAGCAATAGCTCGACCATTTTCCTTTCTGGGCCAGCTATCCACTCGACACCTTAAGCTTTAAGGTTACTCAATTTTAAGTAGATGCTTCGAGCTTTCAGGGGCCACTTACTGGGTTTTACGGATGATGCTTAATTAGAAGCTGACTGAACTTGAGAATCTGAACTTAATACTTTTTCTTCATGAGTAATAAATTATAGATCAGCAGTTCTGGGATGATACTAGAAATACGATTGTACAACTAAAATATTCATGCAGGGTGCTTGCTAGAGAGAAGAAAACTTGCGGTACGTTCCAACCTTTCTCAATGGTCATGTTCCCACTTAATTAACTCCATGGACAGCCCTAGGACTTCCAAACATGTATCGAGTCACCGAATTTGGCCTCTTTTGGAATGTTGTTAGAATACAAATCCTATTGCATGAGGACTTCGAGTTGTATTTGGCAAAGTGCAGGGCTGGGTTTTTTTTGAAGAGAAGCAACGTAGTCATGCACCGGAGATGTAAGCTTTGGTTGAATCGTTGTTTAGAAGTATGGTGCCTCTAGTGTCATCTATGACTAACATATTCGTCTCAGTAGATTCAATTGACAGTTCTGCTGGTGGAGATTTGGTAGTAGTATGCTGCTGCGTGAGGGTCAATTTTTAATTACTAGTATTGGACTTATAGTTAGAATAGATCTAGAGGCAGTATGGTGCAAGGATTAAGCTTCTACAAGGCATTGTGCAATCCACGGTCAGTGCAAAGTGAATACGAGGCAAGGTGGAGCTTGGTTGTGGTTAGAACTCGTAGAAAGCACACGTGCAGCTACGGTGGGTTGATGGAGCAACAACGGCTCAGTTTCTAGCCGAATGTCGTTATTGGGAGCCGGGATCCATGCAGTATACAATCACAAGGCCACAGTTCATGCAGAAGTGTATGCTCCATGGTGGCTTGGTAGCTTCATGCATTACTACAAAAGTGGTTTTAGTAGACATCACATTGTGATTTTATAGGTTGTCAAGAAGAGTATTCCCCTCTAAAAATAGTTAAGGGCTCCAAGAGACAAAATCCATACCTAGAAATAAGTTTATAGCAACCTCTGAAGTTGTCCTCCTCTGAATATATATGTAGCCATTTTAAGAGATAACCTTCTTAATAGGCCCACCTCTGGATATCGATTTTTAGAGCTATGTCCTTATATGGTCCCAACTTTTGCAATATAGGTCCATGCCCATTTAGCGTGACAAAAACCATAGAAACCCACTTAGACGGATCCTCTCTCTCTCTCTCTCTCTCTCTCTCTCTCTCTCTCTCTCTCTCTCTCTCTCTCTCTCTCTCTCTCTCTTATCCACCTTTCTCGATTTCTCCTCCATCGAGTCTCTCTCTCTCATCTGTACTCTCGATGTCTCTCTCTTGCTACCTCACCCAACTATTCAAACTTAAAGCCCTAAAGATGGTGTTATGGCTACCCTTAGTCGGCTGCCTACGAAAGATTGAAAACACTACTCTGCTGAAGTTTTTGTGATGTAATCTTTTTTAATTAGACTGGGGTTTGTGCGTCTCAATAGTCAAGGTGTGCTCTCAGGCTTATCTCACACACAAAAGAGGAAATTGTAACGAATGTGCAAAGGAAGAATGGATCAACAAGTGCAGGTAATTTCAGCAAAGCCCAATCAAAAAGCAACATCCATGAAGAATGTTTGGAAGCCAAAACAAGTTATTTCTACTTCTACTTGAATTTGATCGAGTACTATGACCAATAAATTAATTATGACTCTTAGAATAAATATGGTTGATGTGTTCTCACTTACCATCGTCCTTGGATAATTCTGGTTCAGAAAAAAATTGTACACAAGCTTTGCAAAAAAAAAAAAAACAGGGGACATGTATTCACCCTCCAAGCTGACAAGCCATGCAAAACACATGCACTGGATGGTCCGGTGCATTATGACAAACCGCCTGATGTGTGTACCAAGATGGAGTCCGAGTTGCATTCAATTTCCATGTTTGGTTCGTGTTTGTTTTGGGTTTATTTCGTGATGTATTTGGAATATATGCCTGGGATAGACCTCCCACCCTATAAATATAAAAAGGGCACGACCCATTGTGGCATTCAATCAATCAAAAATACAACTTTTCCAAATCTTATCTCTTAAAACCCTAGTATATGCTGTTATACCAGCTTCTAGATGGAGTTTGTGGTCATTTTAGGTAGCATTGCCTATTAAGAGCAACCCTAGGTGCGCCTCCCCAACAACTACTACAATAAAACTTAACCGAGGCGTTTGACAAAAGGGCTTGGAGGCAGGCGGACCAGTTGCCTGCCTCCGTTATTCGGTGGACGAGCAGCCGGCCCAGCAACCGCCTTAGTTAATCATTAACGGAGGCGAACCTAATGTGAGGCGGTTGTTTAAAGGTAACCACCTCGGTTAATCTATTAATTGAGGCGGTTGTTATAAGGTGCCCACCTCGGTTAATCGATTAACCGAGACAGTCATGCGTAAGGCCCGCCTCCAAAAAATAGTGGCCCAGCAGGCAGCTCATCTCAGCCCGACACTTATTGTATATATATATATATATATATATATATATATATATATATATATATATATATATATATATATATATATATATATATATATATATATATATATGAAGAGTTAGGGTTATCCATAGCCATCTCTCTATCCCTCACCCATCACCTCACACCACTCTCCCCTCTCTTGGCTCAGTCCTCACGCGCATGGCCCTCTCGTCTCTCTCGCGCATGCATGGCCGCTCTCTCCCTCTCTCTCATCTCTCACCGGTGGGCGCTCCCTTTCTCCTCTCGCGCTGGGCGTTCTCTGGAGCTGGTCGGAGGCGCTCGCACCCAGGTGGCCTGCTCGTGCTAGGCCACGGTGGTGGCTTACGAGTGTCGCGGGGCAGGGCCTCTCACGATAGCGGGGCCGCTCGCGCCCGGTGGTGATGGGCCTCTCGTGTCCGGCGGGGTCTACAGCGTCGGCGTAGCGCACGGCTGCCGTCCTCCAGCAGTGGCGCGAGGCCTTCGACGGTGGAGCGCAGGACTAGGCTTGCAGATCTACTATCAGGGCTTGTGGATCCAACAACCATCGACCAGCAACCATTACCGTTACCTAATTAACCGAGGTGTCCAGGCAACCACCTCCGTTATTCATGGATTAACTGTGACCTTTGGACGGAGGCGTTTGCCTTTGCCCGCCTCCAAAAATAAAAAACGCCCACCTCCATTAAGTTTACTATAGTAGTGAATGGTCCTTGCTGGTAGGCATTCATAGATTTGTCAGCGCGGAAATTAGAGCACTATATATCGTCGGATAGTCCCATGCATGCACATCTACGTGGGCCATAGCGAGTGCTATTGTCCGGTGTTCACCTTTTTGCCATCGCTGGACCGTCCGGTGTTCATTTTTTGGTGATCTACCTTTTGCATGTCCAAGTGGTGCTGTGTGTGGCTGTCTTTTGCGCAGACTGTCAGAAAAATATTTTCCTGTCGGGATACATATTTTTCTGTCGGTTTATACACACAGACTTATTCGAGTTTTTAGTAGCGCAATAAGTAGAAATCAACTCTCATTGTCAATCAGGAAAGCCAGTTTATCATACGGATTATTGGTTGGTCGATGTAGATGTGTTTATCATATGGAAACATGCCCACCTAGAGACAAATCAGGGACTGCAACAATCCATGGGCCTGTTTGGTTGGTGACCAAAACTTGCCACGCCTAACCTTTGGCAAACTATGGCTGCCAAAGAAAGTGTGGTTGTAAAGTATAGGCAATCATTTTGGTCAGCTGAGCGAGCAATCTTTTGAGATCCTGTACAGATTTCAGATGCCTTGATCTAGATCAACCATCAAGAACCAACCAAAAGGGTACCCGCAACCATCTCCGGATAGCCATGATCAGGTTCATACCTGGAGCGATGAAGAGAAACCAAGTTGGACTAAGAGACATCCTATTGACATCATCAACATCAACCCAACCACAGAGATTTCACCATGACATGACAATTCGGTCCTCAATGTTGAACCACTTGATAGTTGAGCTAATTCAGCAAAAGCAGCAATCTACCGGACAGTCCGACAATGCCATCGGACCATCCGATAGATCACAGTGCAGTAATAGTAAGTGGGAAATGAGTTGTTTGTCACTTAAATGGGTGGGACCCACATGTCAGCGCGAATTGAGATAGATATTTCTCAGCTTAAGCCACTCTCTCTCACTCATCCTCCCATTTGCAACACTCACTCTCTTTCTCTACTCACTAAAGAGCAAGCAAGAACCCTAGAAGCTAGAGAGGGGAGGGATTCGAGGAAGGATTGAAGAAGATTAAGGAGAGGAAGAAAGGAAGCTCTAGCAGCAGCCCATGGACACCCTTCACCCCTCAACCCCTTCATGGTGAGCTCAAGAAGAACCATCCTCTTTTCTTGGATTTTCCACCCAATGAGCTAATCCATGGATTTTGATGCAAGATTGAAGACTTCTTGCTGATGGTAGTTCCATCATATATAAGTAAGCTCATGGAGTTCTTATCCAGTTCAATCATCCAACAATTTCATGGATAGTACTTTGAACCATCTTTTTGGTATACTGCAAGAGAGGGTTCATATGGAGCCAAGCAAACTTGTAGATAAAGAAGCAAGAGTGGAGAAGGTTTGAATCTTCAACTTTTTTGCTATGGAAGCTCTCAGATCTCAGAGCCAAGGTTTTTATCTTAATCTCATGGTTCACCCTCAAGCCCTTATATCTATAAGTTTGATCCTAAACCTATAGCCACACTTAGTAAAACAAGCTCAAAACCTAGCTATCTTGAGCCTAGTAAATCACCCAAACTATCCTAGAGGTATTTTGCATGTAGCAAAACCGTCCAATTTATAAGAGCACAAGTACAATAGCAGCCCACAAATAGTCGCACTGTCATACTTGAGCCTATATAAACCCGGTAGTCCGTCGAGTACCACGAAGGGTCTCGATTAACCATCAACATACAACCAAGATCATACATGATTTAACATACATATCACACATTACATAAAGTTCACAAGTACCGTTCCATATATCAGAGTATGATTAAAAGTTATTACAAACCAAGTTCAAGTAAAATAGTAGCGGAAGCAAATAGAGTTTGAAACCAACGTCTCCATCATTGTTCAAATATGGTGCCAGCTTATGATCACAATCCCACAAAAGCATAAGAGAGGGATTAACAAGAGATGCCTTGCCTAGGGCTGTACTCCTCATCCACGGCGAGATAGAAGCAGTTCTTACAGTAGCCATGATACATCGTATTATCTACAACAATGGGAAATAAACCCTAAGTAAAAGAAGGTACTCAGCTAGACTTACCTGTCATAAACCAAAAATAAAGTGACTCCAAGGATCATGAAAGGCTTTATAAGTGGAGCAAGCTTGACAACATTTTGCACCAAAATCCACTAATTCAACTTTACCTTTTATAATTCGGTCATCAAGTTAATTAAAGCTATTCTTCTCTAGATTAGCAACTAACCTGTGCCAAACATGTGGTATATCATTTAGTAGCATAGCAATAGTAACCATATTCGGTGTAATAATTCCATGTTCATCATAACCATCATATTCCATAATCCAATTACTATGATGTTGGGGCTAGTCAAGTTTTTCACTGTCCGGGAGAGACAATGATCCGAATTGATTTCAATCAGCTAGGAATTTATTCCTAACACAAACCCCGGCAAACCAGATCAATGGTCACCTTAGGTCACCTTTGGTACAACTCAGGTCCACATTTCGTGGGTTCAATCAGCACCGCACAACTAGGGATAACCAGCTGCTAGGACATTTACGCCCGGCCTGCCCTTGGGCTCACGTCTGGCTCCCCGCACATCCTTACTACCATCCAGAGTGCACACTTTTATAGAACGGGGCCCGGCCTTAGTTGAGCTACTCAGCTTCACGGTCGAAATGAGTTATCCGGTCAGCTAAGTGAGAGGCATGCGTTCAATCTCAACATAAATGCCAACAACGGTACGGTCCTTAATTGGTACAGATGGAATCACATGAGTCAACCTATGTGTAGACTCCGCTTGGCCTCCAGTTATATTATCCCATAGTTCTTTTGCACGATAGCAAATATAGCCAACCGTGCTCCGGTATCCACCTATATCTTGCAGGTGACAGGAAATCAACCGACTTCTACCGGTCTAAGCATGGCTAAGCATATATTCAATCCTAGACCTATAAAGGGTTAAAGGTATATGTATCTAGACAGGGTAGTTCTATGCATCAAGTGTTTTTCCAATCAACTCTTATAACCTAATGCATCAAACATAAAGGACTCAAGTGATATTTTGTAAAGCATGGGAGGCTTAAAATACTCCAGGGCTTGCCTTTGATAAAAGAAGTTGGCCTGTGGTCTAGGCACTCAGGTAAGTCTTCAAGAGTTTGTTCCTCTCCTTCTGGAGCTACAGGCTGAGGTGCCTCCCAATGTTCCTCTTCTTCTTCGTTGAATTCCAATATAGTGATCCCCTCAGATGATCCTATATGCATGAGCATTAAATAAGATATCACGAATGCATATATACTAACATGCATGATATGATATGGTGTGATGAAATGCATCCTCATAAGTGTTCTCAACAACATTACATTAAGGTGATAACAAAATAAATTTTCTTTTACTGAGTAGGTGCATATCTCTTCTCTCATAACTTAAACAAACACTTATGTAAATCATTTGCTGGACAACAAGACAGCAACCAATTGTTTTGACCATAACTAGAGTTATAAACATCAAAATAATATGGTTGTGGACATTCTGGAAATCTTATGAAATTTCCTACAACTTTATTTTAATCAACTTAATGTGATTCAACACTTATCTAGGTCAAACAATTCAATCTTTCAGATCTATCCAGAGAGCAAGCATTTCTGACAGCAGACTTCTAACAGCCATAATTCTTAAACTATAAGACCTATGACTATGAAAATTTAATACCAGGTAGATAAGTAAGTTATCTACAATTTTGTTATTAACAAGGTTTACAAAAAATACAATTATCATCATGAAATTATCACCACAATAGAAATTATACATGCAGCCATCTAGTTGAAATATAAAGCAATAATTAACTATCTGCTTATAACCAATTACTTCTAAGCCCAACTAACAACATCAACATATTATATGCATCACAAACACCACAAAAAACATCATGGTTAAGCCTAAGTAATTTATTTATATTCAATTTTTAATTTCCTTATATAATAAGGTGATTTAAAGGATAAATATTTTCAATGCTCAATAAATTCTGAAAAAATTTCAGTAGCTTACATATGACCCTAATAGTCTGCGGTACAAATTTCATGCCATTTGGATAAGTATAGCTACCTCTACAAAAATGACAAGTTACATATGCTTATTATAGCAAAAATTGTTTAGCATAGTGAAAGTGTCAAACAACAGATTTAATATTTTTCTTACTTTCCTCCTAGCATGAGAATACAGTGTAAAAATTTGTATGATCATATTTTATGTATTTTTACCTCAGTTAATTTCACTAGAATCTAGCAATTAATTAAGATTAAATAGGAAGACCATATGACAAGTATGTCTACTGTAGGTTTAGTATTTTTCCTAGCTAGAGCATGTCAACACAAGACCAGCAAATTTGGAATCACAATTTTATCACCTTCCTAGCTCAAGTTATTCATTTTACAAGATATAAACTATTTTAAAAGCACTTATCTTGCTCAATTTAATTCTCCCAGAAAAATACCATAAGCAGTAGATTTCATCTTTTTATCAAATATTACACTTCATAATGAATCTAATAAAATTTGGTTGACCCCATTTGGATACTCCTAGCTCTAGATATAATTTTTTGAAGCTTGTAACAAAATCTATGAAAAATAAATAAAGAAAATTAAATTTCCAACCAGGAGCTATAGCTAGGTGCACCTGGTCTATACACCCAAGGTGGCTGACAGCAGGGGCCCGCAGTCAACTCGGCCCCATGTGCTAGTGAGACAGAGTAGAGCACCGGCTTGACCGGTGAAAAGCTCATCGACGGCGAGGTCACCGGCGGTAGCGTCATCACCAATGTGTTCCCTGACTCATTCCACATCTATGGGTGCCCTCGGTTGCCTTAGAGGCTCACCGGAGCTAGCTCGATGGCAGCCAGGGCGGACGGTGGTGTTGCACGGTGGCGCACCAGCCATCTCTAGCCATGGAAAGCTCGGATGGGCTCAGTGACACTTCTACTAGGATCTAGCGAAGACCTAGGGTTAGGTTAGGGTGACGGTGGAGCGGCGGTGAAGCTTGGCCACGTGCATGGTATCATAGCGGCGAGAGCGCAATGGTGAGCAGCCACGTTCCGGCATCGACATGCCAGCATTGGCTTGACTGCCAGCGGCGTGAGCTCGACGTGACCCTATGCTAACCCTAACAAGAGAAAGGCATGTGCGAGACTGCTCGGTGGAGCACGACAACGGTGAGCGCAAGCTCGGCGGTGCTTCAGTGATGGCTGCGGCAACGATGATATGAACTGTGACCTCACCTAAGCTCGGATGGCGGCAAGGGTGAGTCAGCTGGGTGGAGCATGGTGCAGCGGAGCTATGGGTGCGAGGAATCGAACAATGGCACGACGGCGATGGCATGCGAGCTCAGCGGAGCTCGGCGGCAATGATGGCGGTGCTGTGGTTTCGCTCGGGCGCGATGAGAGTGAAAGCAAGGCAAGGCAGAGAGAATGAGCATGGTGTGGCATCTACTTCTACCCGCTCTAGCCTGACTGATGGGGCCAGCTCCGGCGTACGGCCACCAGGTGGTGGCCATAGCCTACGCACGGTCAGCCATGACGGCCAGCGTTGAAATCGGCTAAGTGCCGATTCAGTTGACTGAACCTACGATCTTTCACTGGTAGAGAACAGAGCTTTACTCCTGGTGGGGAACCCCCTCTAGTCCCGGTTCCCCACCCAGGAGCAAGCATCCAGGACTAAAGGGGGGGTCCTTTAGTCCCGGGTCAGGAACCGGGACTAAAGGAGGACCTTTAGTCCCGGTGGGTAACACCAACCGGGACTAAAGGAGCCTCCTGACATGCCACGATGGCCGGCACCTTTAGTCCCGGTTGGTAATACGAACCAGGACTAAAGGTTTTTTTTCTTTTTTCTTTTCTTTTCATTTTTTTGTTTTCTTTTCAAAATAGGTTTTCGAAGTCGTATTGTACGCTGCTAATTATACATTTATACGCATGTATAGTATGTTTCGGTTCAAGCACAATGAACGTATTAAATCACACAATTCAAGCATAGAAATATATATATATATGCATGCATGCATGCATCATATATATATTTACATGCATGCATGCATATGTGTATTTTACATTATATTATTTCATGTGCATATATTACAAAAGATTGCATTACAGTTGTTATGACATAACAAGTTTCCTCTCATCCTCTAGCTTGGCTTCAATGGCAGTGTTGGGTCGAAGTAGAACTCGCCGTTGGAATCGATGACATGCTCATTAAAAAATCCGGCTATAGACTCTTGAATTGCTTTGATTTGGTCTTGCCGTATGACCTTTTCCTCCAACCATCGAGTCTACAGGTTTGAATTAAAGGAAAATAAATTAATATATGTACATATATATATATATATATATAAAGACATAGTAACACAATCAATAATAATAATTAAATGAATATATAGTGTATTTTTAACGTACTTTGAGTCTCTCTGTAGGAGTTCTTTGGGAGACCACCTTGATAAACTTGCAAACATAGTAACCACAGTAGTTGTTCCCCTGTTCCTGCCTCAGACACCACTTTACGAGAAAAATATTTGTCATCCAATCTGGTGATCCGGTGAAAGCTATATGTTTAATTAATAAAGATGATGCGATTCAGGGGACTTACTTTCAAAGGGATTACATTCAGTGGTGTTTTGCATTTTTCCATGTGTTGCTTCTCAATAAAGGTTTTCCAAACACTACCCTATAAAAAATTTGTCACGTCATCAGATATAGTTAATCATCATGTTTGTGTGTATATATAGTTGCTAGAGATCCCGAAATTACCTCTGGATAATATCTATCATATCTTGGTAGTCTTGTTGTGGTTTTCTTATCGAGTCATAGATTATCAAGTGACTTTTCACCAGATCGATGTCCATCAATATCCAGTGATTGCTGCATGTGTTTATAGGATATAACGCATAACACTCATTAATTAACTAGAATCAACATATGAGCCATTAAGGATGATCGACATGATTAACACTCACTTGAAGTTATAGGGAAAGAGTATATCCTTCTTGTGGCGTTGGTTCACTAAGAAGTTCATGAGGTTACTCTCTGACTCATTCTTCCAATTAGTCTTTGGAGTAATTGGGTCTTTGAATACTATATGGGGATCAACAAAACCAATTTCATTGCAGACTTCCTTTCTGAGCTCTGTCATTGTAAATCTACATATATATAGTACTTGTTAGAATAATTTATATGCATATACACACATATGATGAGTTTAATAATAGATCGAAAGAATTATTACTTATAGGCAATAGCAGCTAATGATAACTTTGTCCAGAGAGGTCAGGTGGCATAGTTGATGAAATTATGCAAAGTCAACATACATAACATCATCACCACGGAACCAATGTTTGTCTCTAATTCTGACACCAACGTAGAAGTCTCCACTGGTAGACGCCTGCATGTACCACTTGTTTAGCAGGTACATTTGCGTCCCCAGATCAGATAAGGCTTGAGGGTTGTATAGACTCTGGCCTAGTACAAATTTTTTCTTCCAAATATCAACCTCCGCCGCACTCTCAATGTTTCCATCACTAAACATCTGGTAAAGGTCGAGACCAGTCTCATCAATAAATTCACCAAGGTGATCCAAATCGACATCTGGAGGTATGTTTGCCTGATGCATTAATCCTAAATTCGAACCATATTCATTACCAACAACTAGTGGGGGGATTGATTGGTGTGCTTGTTGTCCGAGTTGGGCAACTCCTTTCCCTGCCCGCTTCTTTTTCTGTGCCGCCTCAATTGACTTGGTGAGAGTGCGGTCATAGTCCGATAACGTTGATTTGGACGGCTTATGAGATTCCCGCTGTTGTTGCTGGTAAGAAGTCACCTTTTTTCTTAGAATATCTAGAGCTACGAAGAAGTACGGTTTCTCCAGGTTTCTCCTTGCTTCTTGATTCATTTTAAGTTTGTCATAGAATCTAGACATGTCTTTTTTATATGCATCAGTTCCTTCTTCCTTCTCTTCAGATATTATTTTGGGAATAGCCCTTGGTTTCACGGTGGCTTTCTTTGCAGGCGGGGACTGGTTCTTCGTTTGAGGGGCTGGCCTCTTGCTAGGCTTCTTGGTAGGTGGGGGCGGGGGAGGCGTTGGAGACCTCCTTGGAGGTGTTGGCAGCGGCGTTGTAGACCTCCTTGGAGGTGGCGGCTACGGCGTTGTAGACCTCCTTGGAGATGGTGTGGATGTAGCCTCGCCTTCCAACACAATGTCATCGTATAGAGCACTATGATGATCTGGCGATTGAACAATTGGATTTAGGTTGGGGGAGGATCTGCTACAAAAAAAGGAATGACATATTATTATGAGCAGATTGTTAATTATTTAAGCCAATACAAATTAATGATGTAGTGTTTTCATCCGCACGTACCTATGGTGAGGTAGTTCAGGAGGAGGTGGAGCCAACATCCCTGGAATGATGATGTAGCGCTTGCGCCATAGAATGAATGTCTTCTCCGCTTCTCCTATAGTCTTCTTGCCATCACCTCCAGGAATGTCAAGAGGCAAATCACTAAAACCTTTTTCAGCTTTATCTACCGAGATGGTAGCATATCCTTCTTGGATTATATTCCTATGAATCCTTGGTGTCTTGGTTCGGTCGATAGGATTAACAAGACCGATAGCCACCTTGATTGTGGAATTCTCCTTCGGAATGTGTAGCTCACACGTTGTACAAGGTTCAGTGACGTCATCCATAGGGAAGCGTAGTCCTATGTCCCCTTGATTTGGTATCTCCGTGGAAGCGCAGCTGCTTTTCAACTGAACAGATTGGCTAATGTTGATTCCTGGCTCTGATGCCTGCTTGCTTGCACTCACTGCTATTTGCACTTGCCTTCTGATTTCCTCCTGCATTCTCGCTTCAAGGTTTTTTTCCCGCTCCTGTGCTTCACGCACCGCTTCCTCCAACCTCTGGAGCCGCTGTGCCTCTTCTTCCTTCTTTCTCTGGTGACTTCTGTAGGAAGGTCTATCCTGAGGGAATCCATGCTCCCACGAGACACTTCCTTTGCCTCTAGTTCAGCCACCATGTTCAATAGTCCTGATGGCGTATGTCAGCTCATCCTTCTCTCTGTTGGGCCTGAAGGCACCACTAGCAGTAGCTCTCTGAGCATAAAACAATCTTTCTGCTACTTCTTGCAGTCTTGCGCCATAAATGCACTTCCCTGTCTCCTGGTCTAGTGTTCCCCCATGAGCGAAAAACCAATTCTTTGCACATTCTCCCCACTCGAGTGATTCTGGTCTGATACCCTTGGCAAGAAGGTCTACTTCCATTTTGTTCCACTTCTTAATGGCAGTCGGGTAGCCACCTGATCCCAAGTTATGGTGGTATGTCTTCTGTTGGGCATTACGTTGGTTCTTTATCACCCGACTCACACCCTCTTCCAAAGTCTTGTACTGTACAAACTCATCCCAATAGGGCCTCTGCTTTGAGATCAGGCCTGGGACAGCAAAATCTGGTGCTATGTTCTTCTTGACATACATCATGTATAGGTGTTTCTTCCAAGTCTGAAACTAGGTGGCCATCTTCTTCATTGCCCAATCCCTAACTCGCTCCTTCAATTCATCACCATCTATTATATCATCATAACCATCTGTTTGGAGCGTGAAATGTACCAAGACATCTTTCCAAATTAACGCCTTGTCACGATCGAAGACAAAACTAATATGAGGAGCATTGGTCTTCTTCTTCCATTCACGGGTACTAATCGGGAGCCGGTCCCGTACAAGGTAACCACAGTGGTGCACAAATTTCATTTTATTCGGCCCCCCCGGTTCTCCTGTATCCACATTGAACTCCGAGATGATGAAGCGGCCCTCCAATGGCTTTTTGGGACCTCGAACATTTTTACTCTTCGTTGTAGTTGTTGATGTCGATCCAGAGGGCTACAAAACATAAAATTATTTTTAATGTCATGAGCACACATAAGACATATGATAATATATATAGCTAATAATAAAAAATATATACTTGGCCAATATGTTGTTGCTCATTTTGTTCAAGAGCTAAGTACTGACTCCCGTCATCTACATCCTCTTGCACGTTATTTTTAGCACCATCATCGCCGGCAACTTGAGTGCCAGTGTTGATCAAATTCATCATCAACTCCTCCTCATCCATGTTTCTCGGGTCGGCCATCTAGCTTCAAAAAACAAAACCAATATATAGTACGTCAAATCTTTGCTTACATGCGTAAAATCTATGAACAATATGCATTATTAAATCTTGCCCCTCGGTCACGGACGCAATTCGCCACACTAGGGCGAACTGCGTCGGTACTAGGGTGAATTAGGGCTATACATAAACGGCCGAGGGTGAATTGCGTCGGTGACTAGGGCAAACCACGTCGGTGACATCAACAGCGCGGTTCGCCCTGGTGTGATTGTTTAGCATTAACGATTACGATAATATGAATGTTGATCAACTAGGCCACGAGGGAGGGCGGTGTGACAAGAGTGGCAGTGCTCCACTCCGCCGTATATATGTCTGTACACATGGGTGAACGAGGGCGGCGGTGCTCCGCCGTATACATAGAAACGCATGGGCGAACGAGTGCGGCGGTGCTCCACGACGTATATATACATGCATATGAATATAAATGACATATATATACGTGTCGGCGTGGTGGCCGGTGTGCTGACGACGACGACGTGAGGCGGGCCGGCGTGCTGACGACAACGACGACGTGAGGCGGGCCGGGGCGGTGTTGGTGCGTGATCTTGTGATCCTATGTACCATGTGAACCATGTAGTCATTCATCATATGAGAAAATTCTATGCTGATAATGTAAGTATAAGTCATTATGAAATGTAAGTATATGTGTCTTATTGCTAATATAACCATTACTATTTCCAAAATGATAAGAATTTATTTTCTTCTTCTACAGGCGATCTCTGATGCTATAATATAAAGTTTGAAGATAGTCTTTCCGGAAAAAATATGTAATGCTCATATTACTTTAGCAACATTAATATATTATATCTGTATATTCAAAGTTCACAAATGAAGAAACGTTGAAGTTTTCCTTCATTGTCTGTAGCCATGCATGCAAGTCCAACCATGCTTACATCATCACATGTGATATTTTTTATAAACTAAAATACGCTTAGTTTACAAACTGGGTATCCAAATTGAGTTCCTATTTGACCATTATATATCCTACAACAAATCCTTCAAAAAAAAAGACCCTACATGAATATATTTGGAGAAAATTTCATTAACAAACATTGATCTATGAAGATAGAAAAAATTCTTCTATTGAGCAAAGGCAGTGTTCTAGATTCATCAAACAATGTTCTAGTTTCCGGCCACCGTCTGAGAATGTACAAAGAGATCGACGAACTGATCACCTCGAGCTCGGCAGTGGAGGGCCTCGGGCGCGGTGGAGGGCCACGGGCGCGGTGGAGGGCCTCGGGCGCGGAGGAGGGCGTGGTGGAGGGCCACGGGCGCGCGCGGTGGAGGCCACACGAGGAAGAAGAGGGCGGCGGTGTCACGGAAGGCGAACGGACGGTGGCGCGAGGAAGAAGAGGGCAGCGGTGTTCGACGAGGAAGAAGACGAGCGGATCGATCTGCGCCAGGCGCTGGAGGTTATATATCAGAGAGAATTACTCCCGGTGCCAGCCACCAACCGGGAGTAAAGGTCCTTTACTCCCGGTGCGTGTTACCAACTGGGAGTAAAGGTCCCTTTACTCCCGGTGCGTGTTACCAACCGGGAGTAAAGGTACCTTTACTCCCAGTTGGTAACACGCACCGGGAGTAAAGAGTTTTTTTGGTGGGCCACGAAACTGCAGCCCACCTTTACTCCCGGGTGGGCTTCCCACCCGGGAGTAAAGGTGGCCTGCAGTTTCGTTTCCCGCCTGTTTTGAGCAGATTTTTTTAATAGAAATATGGATTTTCTTGTTAAATACATAGTAAATTAAATAAAAGGCATTAAATTATTTTGTTAAAAATATGGATTTTCTTTTTCTTTATTGCACATAGGAAAAATCTATAACCTAACTTTTTTTATTTTTTGTTACAATTATAAAACATAATGTAACTAATATTTATTATTTCGTTAATGCAAAAATGTAGTGTTTAATTAAAATTATTAAAACTATTGGTTTTGGATAGGAAATTTGTTTTCACATCATTTTAACGTTAATATTTTAATTTTTCATCACTCAGTATCCTAATTTACCTTTTTGAGAGAGAAATCCCACCAAATTAAATATTGATTTAATTTGAAACATGACATAATAAACATCTGAATTCACAATTATTACATAATATCTCAAATACACACTACATTAAATCACTATATCATCAAGTGGGCACAGCAGTGAACTTCTTCTTTACGTATGTCCCTTGGTTATGATCGCTTCATAACCATGGAGTGTCCTCATCATTTACCAAGATGCTAGGGTCTTTGTTCACTTTGAAGGGTGGAATTCGGTCATCCTTTTCATAATCTTCTGACATGTCCGACTTGTCCTCAATTCCCACGATGACTCTTTTCCCTGAAAGAACTATGTGGCGCTTTGGCTCTTTGGTTGAGTCATTACCGTTTTTCCCTCTTTTTGGTTTGGTAGACATATCATTGACATAGAACACCTGATTCACATCCTTGGTAAGGACGAATGGTTCGTCTTTGTACCCAATATTACTAAGGTCTACTGTTATCATTCCATACTCGTTGTCTACTGTTACCCCGCCTCCGGTCACCTTGACCCATTGTCACTTGAACAATGGGATCTTCAAAGTAGGTGCATATTCTAGTTCCCATATTTCATCTATGCGTCCATAATATGTCTGCTTATTCCCATTCGGGTCTGTAGCATCTATGCGGACATCACTATTTTGGTTGGTACTCCTTTTATCTTGGGCTACTGTGTAGAATATGTTCCCATTTATCTCGTACCCTTTGTATGTGACGATATGCCATGATGGTTGCATAGCCAATAAATACAGTTGCTCATGGATGCTCTCATCACCTTGACATTTTTTTCGCAACCAACCACCGAAAGTTTCCATGTGCTTACGCGTAATCCAAGCTTCAGTCTTCCCTAGAAACTCAGATCGTAAGAGATCCTTGTGTGTCTCAATATACGGATCTACCAAAGAGGAGTTCTGTAGAACTATGTAGTGCGCTTTATTAAAATAATCATCATCCGTACCAATATATGTTTTCCTCCCTAGTGTCCCCTTTCTGCTTAGTCTCCCCTCATGTCTCGATTCAGAAACACCAATCGAGTCAAGGTTAGGAATAAAGTCAACACAGAACTCAATGACCTCTTCTGTTCCATAGCCCTTGGCGATGCTTCCTTCTGGGCGAGCACGGTTGTGAACATATTTCTTTAGGACTCCCATGAATCTCTCTAAGGGGAACATGTTGTGTAGGAACACAGGACCGAGAGCGAAAATCTCCTTGACTAGGTGAACTAGGAGGTGTGTCATAATATCAAAGAAGGAAGGAGGGAACACCAACTCAAAGCTGACGAGACATTGAACCACATCATTCTGTAGTTTAGCTAGATCAGTTGGATCAATTGCCTTCTGAGAAATTGCATTGAGGAATGCACATAGCTTCACGGTGGCTAGACGTACATTTGGAGGTAGAATTCCTCTTAATGCAACTAGAAGTAATTGCGTCATGAGAACGTGACAGTCATGGGACTTTAAGTTACAGAATTTCTTCTCTGGCACATTTATAATACCCTTTATATTCGAGGAGAATCTAGATGGTACCTTGATGTTGTTTAAGCATTCAAACATGATTTCCTTCTCTTTGCTTAGACGTAAGTAATGGCGTCCATCATCTGTCTTCTCTGGATGCAGGTTGTCTCTTTCTCTCAAACAACGCAGGTCCTGTCGTGCTTCAAATGTGTCCTTAGGCTTTCCATACACACCCATAAAGCCTAGCAGGTTCACACAAAGATTCTTCATCAGGTGCATCACGTCGATCGAGCTGCGGACCTCTAGGACTTGCCAATAGGGTAGGTCCCAAAATATGGACTTCTTCTTCCACATGGGTGCGTGACCGTTAGCGTCTTTCGGAACAGGTTGGCTTCCATGTCCTTTTCCAAAGACAACTTTCACATCATTGACCATATCGAGTACATCCTCACTGGTTCGGTTGCGAGGCTTGGTCAGGTGGTCTGCCTTCCCTTTAAAATGCTTGCCTTTCTTTCTTACGGGGTGATTTGCAGGAAGAAATCGACGATGGCCAAGGTACACGACCTTTCGACATTTTTTCAAGAATACACCTCTAATATCACTGAAGTAGTGTGTGCATGCATTATATCCCTTGTTTGACTGTCCTGAAAGATTACTTAGAGCAGGCCAATCATTGATTGTTACGAACAACAATGCTCATAGATCAAAGTGTTCCTGTTTGTACTCATCCCACACAAGTACACCTTCTTTATTCCACAAAATGAGAAGTTCATCAATAAGTGGTCTCAGGTACACATCGATGTCATTGCCAGGTTGCTTCGGGCCTTGGATGAGCACAGGCATCATAATGAACTTCCGCTTCATGCATAACCAAGGAGGAATGTTGTAGATACTTAGAGTAACAGGCCAAGTGCTATGACTACTGTTCTGCTCTCCAAAAGGATTGATACCATCTGTACTTAAAGCAAACCTTAAGTTTCTTACGTCATTTGCAAACTCCGGGAATTCTCTGTCGATTGCTCTCCACTGGGACCCATCAGCAGGGTGTCTCAACATATTGTCTACCTTACGGTCTTCTTTGTGCCATCGCAACAATTTTGCATGTTCTTTGTTTCTAAACAGACGTTTCAAGCATGGTATTATAGGAGCATACCACATAACCTTGGCAGGGATTTTCTTACGCGGACGTTCACCCTCAACATCACCAGGGTCATCTCGCCTGATCTTATACCGCGACGCATGGCATACCGGGCATGCATCCAATTTCTCGTACTCTTTGCCACGGTACAGGATGCAGTCATTAGGACATGCATGTATCTTCTCTATTTCTAGCCCCATAGGACAGACAACTTGTTTTGCTTCGTAGGTAGTGGCGGGCAATTCATTGTACTTCAGAAGCATCTTCTTTTGGATTTTTAGTAACTCTCCAAATCCCTTGTCAGATATACCATTCTTTGCCTTCCATTGCAGCAATTCTAGTGTGGTTCCCAACTTTTTCTGCCCTGCATCACAAGTTGGGTACAACAATTTCTTGTGATCTTCTAGCATCCGCTCGAACTTGATCTTCTCCTTTTCACTTTCACATTCTCTTTGTGCGTCACGAATGACCTGAGAAAGATCATCAGCCGGCTCATCTTTTGCGGCTATCTCTTCTTCAGCTTCTCCCATTGCAGTATCATTGAAGCACGCACCATCGGGAATAATATCATTGTCGTCCCATTGTTCTTCTTCACCTTCTTCCATTACAACACCGGTTTCTCTGTGCTTTGTCCAACAAATATAGTTTGGCATGAAACCCGACTTGAACAAGTGTGAATGAAGAGTCCTTGAGCAAGGATAATCCACCGTATTCTTACATATGGCACATGGGCAGCACATGAATTCGTCGCGTTTGTTTGCCTCGGCCGCACATAACAAAGAATGTATGCCGTCAATGAACTCTTGGGAGCGGCGATCAGCATTATACATCCAATGACGGCTCATCTGCATTACATGACATAAATATCATATTAAAACCTAGATCATAATTAATTATTTATACAACATGCGTGCCACCACAAAAGATACAAATTTATGAAAGCATCGCTACAATGTAGACAATCCCAACTACCACTAAAAGAACTAAAGCTAAAATACATTTCAGGAGCACAAGGATTTTGTGACCAATCTCAACTAAAACAGACAGATCCCCCGATTGTGCAACATCTTTGGGCTTCTTCGGCTGGATCACTGCCTCATTAGCCGCCGTATCTGCCTGTTGTGCAAGATATTTTTGCACGAGTTCAACATACTCTTCCTCCTAGTAGAAGCCTGAACATCGTCCACTACCATCCCACTGAAATTAAAACAAAAAATTAGAACTTTAATCACAACCATCATGAAAATAGGTATAAACTAACCATAATCATTAAATACGATAAAATAACTCACATTGCGATCCGGACACTTGTAGAAGATACGATCCTTGTTGGGACCCTCCTTCTTCACTCGGTACTCCATCACAATCTTCGTCTCATCACGACACTTGCCGCATGGAATGAGAGGGAGGCCCGGCCTAAGTCGCTTTGGAAACCCATGAGAGGCCGAGGACCCGGAAGCAGTTGCCATCTACTCTCTATACTCATTTTTAATATACTATAAATTTCTCCTTTTATAAACAAATAAAATGAAGAAACTATAAAATTATCTAGATCTCTATACTCATTTTAATACATTATAGCTCAAAAACATGTTTTAATAAATAACCATCCGTACTAGTTGACCTTGCTTACGTGATCATCTCGGCGAGCATTTCTCCATCGGACGGCACCGTACTTGGTCAAGGAAGAGCTCCGATTCTATGAGGAAGGGAACACGGTCTTCCACGACCATTGTTGCTCTCCCTCGTAGAATCAAAGCTCCTCCTTGATATCCGTTACCGCTCGGCAGAGAACATGATCGCCGAGATGAACATGGTCCGCAAGTTCAACTAATATGGATTTTCTATAATTTTCTAACTATTTTCTAAGTTTATATTTATATATACTACGTTTAGGTACGGTGATTAATAGACTACTACGACGATATCAGGACATGTGAATAAATAACCATCCGTACTAGTTGACCTTGCTTACGTGATCATCTCGGCGAGCATTTCTCCACCGGACGGCACCGTACTTGGTCAAGGAAGAGCTCCGATTCTACGAGGAAGGGAACACGGTCTTCCACGACCGTTGTCGCTCTCCCTCGTAGAATCAAAGCTCCTCCTTGATGTCCGTTACCGCTCGGCAGAGAACATGCTCGCCGAGCTAAACACGGTCCGCAAGTTCAACTAGTATGGATTTGCTATAATTTTCTAACTATTTTCTAAGTTTATATTTATATATACTTTAACCTTCTTTCATGTAAATATGCAAGCTTGAAGTGATTTTGAGCTCAAATTGCTTACAAATGAAAAAAAACCACAATAAAGAACCATAAATATATATAGTGAACAAAATGGCATAAGAAAATGGTGAAAAATGAGAGTATGAGATTGGTAACCTTTACAACTGAAGAATCGACGGAGGAATCGAAGAAATCGACGGAGGAATCGAAGAATGGATGGAGGAACAATGGAGGGAGGGAGGAAGCAAGAACACTAGTGCAGTGAGCTTCAAAATGTGCTGAGCTCGGGCTCGGGGAGGAAGAAGGAGACGACCGATATATAAAGGGAGAACATTTAGTCCCGGTTGGTGGATCCAACCGGGACTAAAGGTAACTTTCCAACCCCGGGCGCAGCCACGGCCTGGGAGTAGACTTTTACTCCCGGTTGGATCCACCAACCGGGAGTAAAAGTATACCTTTAGTCCCGGTTGGTGGCTCCAACCGGGACTAAAGGTCCCTGCCACCTCTGTCTGGCGCAGTAGCCATTGGGCAGGGACCTTTAGTCCCGGTTGGAGCCTCCAACCGGGACTAAAGGTATTTCTAGTCCCGGGGGCAAAAAATTCCAGGACTAGAGCCCATTTTGGCCGAGGATCAAAGGTCTGTTCTCTACTAGTGTTTGAGCCCCTAAATCTCCTAATCCGTAGTGAATTTGTGAAAACTTCATTAATACGAAGTGTAGAGCTATATGAGTACAATAAGATTGTTTAAAGGAGTTTTGTCTAAATCACAATAGTTTCCAAACTACAATGCTCCAAAGTAGACTTCTTTGAAACTAAAAACCAGTTTAGGACAACAAAATTTTCTAAGTTACAAACAACATTAAGTTGAAACTTGTGAGCTCTATTTGACTAAGTTAGGCACTGAATTAGCTCATGACCGTTAAATAAAGTGTGTTACTCATGACAATAACTACAACTTTTATTTAGGTCACATAGCCATGCAAGCTCTCTAAACTACTGTTCAACTTTAGTTAAACTAGCATCATGAAAATGACATTTCAAAGTAAACCAACACTTAGAAGCAAAATTGGTTCATGTCATAATACAAAAGTTGTTCTATTTACCATCCTAGATGTGTCTAAGATGTTTTCATGACCTCACAACCATTTCATACATTGGTCATACATGATTACAAGCATATGCATATATCTAAGGCAAAATTTGCTAGGAGACATCGTTAAAGTATAGCTTTTGCCACAAACCACTAAAAAAGTTTGGCTTTGCTAAAAAACACTATAAATCCTTGCTAATATGTTATAAGACACTCAAGCAATTATTTTATCTAATTTTAATAGGCAGACACTGAAATGGCGAATATGCCCTTGCCCTTTTACCTTAACATTTCTCTTCTCCGCAGCTTCGTTCACTTGCAGCCTTGCATGGAAAAAAGGATGAGAGGCCACGGCAGCGTGGCGCACCCTCTCCACCGCAAACTGTGCCTATAGTTTTTGGCATCGACGTCGTCTCGCGCGGCGAGCACATGGCTGGGCAGCGCAAACAATGTGGCTGCGCGGAGAGCAGTCGAGCACGTATGCACGGCCAGACGGTGGGGACGTGGGCTTCGCGGCAAGCACGTGGCTGGGTGTGGCAGTGGCATGGCAAGCACGGGCGCATGCCCATGCAGCAAGGATGGGAGTGGGCCTCAAGGCAAACACATGGCCGGGTGCCATGGCTGCATGACGGGCATGGGCACACACCTGGGCGGCAATAATAGACTCAACCTTCATGGTGAGCATGTTGTTGGGCATCACGAACGGTTTAGTGGTGTGGAGAGACCATGGTTGGGAGGCAGGATCAGTGTGGCAGCACGGAGTGAAGAGCATGGACGCACATCCGGGAGGTAAGGATGGACACGGGTTTCCCGGCGAGTACGTGGCTAGACGTGTCGTGGCGGCACAATGAGCGCAAGCGCACGACTAGGCGGCAAGGACAGGAGCAGGCTTCGCAGCAAGCACGTGGCCGGGCGCCGCGATGGCACGACGAGCACGGGCGCACGCCTGGGCGGAGCAAGTGTCGCAACTCGCATGTAGACCCATCACCCTACTGCTGCTTGCAGTGCTCACCGAGTATGGCCAGTGGGTGCCGTGACGAGGTTTTGGCTCCAGGGCACCGGCGAGGCTTGGCTTGGGTCCTACAAAACTAGTGAAGGGCAGGGGTATTTTGTCCAAATTTATGTGTTTTGTGACCTGTGAGATAAAAATGCTATTATATAAACTATAGTGTCTACCAGCAAATATACATGAAATTGTAATGGTTCTCGGCTAAGACAATTTTTTCTGGTGGTTTGTGGCAAAAGCCACACTTTAACTATGTCTCCTAGCAAATTTTGCCTATATCTAATCAACATCACATGTGATAATATATAAAGAATGAAATGAAATTTCATATGCTCATGCTCATGAATGAATGGATGATGCTTGTGCTCATGAAATGCATGTGTCAAATGTAATGCTTAACACTGGGATGTTACATTGCACATGCATAGATCATAGCTAAGCACATCAAGGTTTGGAACCCAAGATCACCAAAGAGCATAGGTGCTCAGTTTGACGAAGTGTTCGATAGCTCCTAGAAACCATCCACTAGGACCTTACCTTCTGTCGACATGAACCATCGGAGAATCCATGGTCTCTCATGGAGTGTCCACCAGTTTATATAAACCGAAACCCCACAACTCGAGAGCACCTAGTTGTTAGCAGAGGGTCCATGACCTCCCATGGAGTATCTACTGATTTATAAACCTAGTGACATAGGAAACCCGAGACCTTCTAGTTCCTACCGGAGAGTCCATCACCAGAGTCAAACCAGAGCCAAGTCACCCCAAAACCCTAACCCAACGGAACATCCGCCACCTAGGTTGGAATGTCCGTCAAGTTAACAGTAAGGATAAAGTTGTCTAGTGAACTTACCCAAGAGGTCAACAATACTAGGTTAAGCATAGTTTCAAAAGACAACAATAGAGCCATAGGTAGAAGCCTCTATCCTAAGTCCTAAGCTGAGTCTTATTCCTAAGCCTTCCTCGGTTATCTTCAGCCTCGATCTTTGTTTTCTTTTAGGAACCGAGTAGAGTAAGGAATGTGTGTGAGTTGTCATCTACAACTTCGAATTCGTTCGAGTGGCAAAACCAGGCAGGCACCCTACTACTATAAACCCTATTTTGGATGCTTATCGAGTCTCATTATGAGTTATGCATTACATGTAGTTTTGGTTGTTAATCTTGTTCACCTTACACTTAGAGTCACTCATTACTCTATTATTAGAAGCCTCTCATCTTAACAATAGGAATGGAAACGCTTAATTGCTTATTGCTTAGTTGCTTAGCAACGGTAGAAGTCGAGCATGAGAAGGGAACTCATTCTCGTGTGTGTAGGATGCTGCATTGGGATAATTAATCACTAAAACCAATGGGGATACAACTTGATTTACTTTCCTAATCTAGATAGGCTTCACTTCACTTAAGGTTATACACTTGGGTACTACTTTGGTAACTTTGCTCATGCGAGCGGTAGGTCATTGTGAGTGTGGGATCTCAAGCGACGTAGCTCGTGGAGCAGTTAAGGACCGTTTATTGGGATACATGAGTTTGAGTAACCACTCGTACAGACCATATGTCACGGATGGGGTCGATAAGCCAAGTAACTAATTGTGACCGGTTTATCCATGAAACTGGCAAGGGGGTTACGTCGGTCGGGAATGTCCGGGATATTGACCTGGCATCAGTCGAACCCTTCATAGGATACTTGGGCTAGTTTGGGGAAAGGTTGGGAGACGTGAGGCAACTCTTATCTTGTACACAAGGTATGGTGGTTAATCCTATTCTTCCATGTGGATACAAGTTGTACACCTCTGCAGAGTTTTGAAAGCCTGTAGTCCCTCGGGATGGACCCCTTATGATTATTCTTTCTTTCTATACCCATGGTAGAGAGATGATGGAACATAATGATGTTGCAGCTTATATGTGTTAATCACTCTTTTGGATATCATACCTGGTTAATGCTAATACCTTAAAATGAACCATGAGCATGTCATCTAAGAAACGTCATGTACTCTTCGCAAATGTACAAATGCCTAATAATACTCTTTGCATCCACCAAATATCTATGTGTTGGAATTAAGTCCCGCGAGTACGAAATGTACTCATGGCGCTGTGGTTAAGTTGTTTTGCAGGTGTTGTTGCCCCGGTGGATGCGAGGTAGCGCTCTATTCACCGCTGCAATTGTAGACCTTGGATTGAGCGAATCCAAGATAAGCTGCAAGTTAACTCCGATAAGAAACTGAGCGATATATGGAAGAGTCGAGCCTAGAAGGAGAAACTAAAACTATATAAGCTTTGTGAATTATGTATTTTTATGTAAACATAATAACCTAGATAGTTGGGCATGATGTTGGATGTTATGTGTGTTAGTTTGCCACATGGGGGTGTTCTGTGTCACTCGACTGTTACAAAGATCCTAAAGTGTCGCGTGCGGATGGGCGCGCGACAGTGGCGACCAAAATCGAAGACACACTTGTGGCAAGGTTTGGCACGGAAATGAGTCTATGACATGTGGGGTAGGGTGCTAAGAAAGTTTGGCATGCCATTGGTGTGGCATTGAACCAAACAGCTACCGAAGAAACTGTGGCACGACAAACGTTTGGCGTGGCAGGTTTTGGTCACCAACCAAACTGACCCTATACACCTTAAGTTATCGTAGACTGATGCACTTGAATGAAACTGTACTCCATTTGTTACATGATTATCTCTTTAGCGACAAGTATGTAACGATGATGTGTTAGACTTGTTCAAGCCCAACCTGACGAATGTACATACTTATTGCTGTCGTCATCGCATGTAGTACATATACATAATATGCATGCTGCGAATACATCCATCTAATTAAATCAAACACATGCAATGCTGCCAAATATGCCAATTGGAAAACTCGTTCCTAAGCTGACGAAGCAATCATCGCTCACAAATAAACTAATAATAAAGTCGCCGGCCTGGCCAACAAATCATGCTTGATCACTCCCACTATAAATAGAATCTGCTTCGTGCTTAGTTAGGCACACGGAAGTCAAGGTGACATATATCTGCAAACCAAACTTTAGTGTAATTCAGTTTACATAGCTAAGGAGAAACAGAGGCACAGATGGCGAGCCATCATCTGCTTCTCCTTGTTCTGTTAGGGCACGTACAACGGTCCTTTTAACCCCGTCCCTTCGACGCAATTTTTACAGAAAACACCCCGCAGGAGCCTGGAGACGGAGTCGGCGTCGTCTCGCGAGGCGACGGGAACGTCCCGTGCTCCGAGGCGGAGAAGACGGCTTCAGCAGCGATGTACGGCCCGCCTCCTCGACTCGTCGCTGCGCGGATCCCGGGCGCTCGCGCGCGCGGTTGTGGTTTGGCCGCGCGCGGGAAGGAACTATCGCGGTTGTGGCGTTGCGGTGCTCCTCGGCGAGCTGCGACGGCTGGACCCTGTTGACGGCGGCCATGGTGACGGCGGCCGTGGGCAGGAGCGCCCCCGCGTGAGACCTTGAGCGCGGCCATGGTGGGGTCCATTTGCTGCTGTAGCTGGAAAAGCAAAGTTGCAACTGAAATGTAGAAAGGATAGATGCGTGTGTGCTTTAGAGAGAGAGCACAGCACACTGGCGTCGAGCACCCGCCTTCGTCCGCCATGGCCGGCTGCTCAGCTCACCAAGACAGCGATTCCGACCACCGTTATCAAATCCAAGGGCACAGGGAGATAGAGGGCACTGAGGGGACTCAGGTTTGGGGCAAGGCCGGCGAGGACGGCCGCAGCGATGGTGATGGATGCCTGTCCTCTTTGCGTGTTTGCGTGCGCGTGTACTTGCGGTGCCGTGTGTGTGCTGCCTTTGCTCCCGCTTATGGGTGCTCCTCGCATTGCAGATAGAGAAAGGGAGAGGGAGACGGGAGGTGGGGCCTACGTCGTGCACGACGTGACAGCAGGGTGGGGCTCACAGCACAAGCGGCGAGGTGAGGTGGCGGAGCCAACATGTCGCGGTGGCGCACGAGCGGCTGCAGTCGGTGAGGGGGTCCGGGCACGGTGCGCCGCGGCGGTAGTGGCGGGGCCGGCGCACGCAGACGCTGTCGGGCGGAGGCAAAAATAGCCACACAATGATATACAAAAATTTATTTATAGTTGATTCTAGCTACATATAAAACATTAAACAGCTTAGAGACAGAGCCCCGTCTATTAGGTTGTATGACCTGTCTTTATACATGTCTATACAACATAATCAAAGCGCTTAGAGACGGAGCCCGTCTGTGGGTTGTTCATGCCCTTAGCTATGGCCTGCTGTCATGCCATTGCCTCCGATCCGAGTCTTCTCCAAGATGTCTGCGTTGCCGACAAGACATCTTCAGGTAAATGCAAACTTGCACTGCACCTACACTAATACCAGGTTGCATGACTATATATATGAATACATCCATGCAGTACATGTCAATGGATTTGCTTGCAAAGACGCAAAGGACGTTGCAGCAGAAGACTTCCACTTCTCTGGCCTCCACAAGGCTGGCAACACTAGCAGCAGCAAGCAAGGCTCAGCCGTGACGGCCGTCAACGTGGCACAGATACCAGGGCTCAACACGATGGGGATCTCCATGGTCCGCATCGACTACGCTCCCAGCGGCATGAACCCACCGCACACCCACCCTCGTGCAACAGAGATCCTGACAGTGCTGGAGGGCTCGCTCTTCGTTGGCTTTGTTACCTCTAATCCAAACAACACGCTCATCTCCAAGGTCCTGCACAAGGGGGACGTGTTCGTCTTCCCAAAGGGCCTCGTCCACTTCCAGTTCAACAATGGCAAGGGCAGTGCCGTGGCTGTTGCAAGCCTGAGCAGCCAGAACCCTGGAGTCATCACTGTTGCCAACACAGTGTTTGGATCCAAGCCGTCCATTGCGGACCATATACTCGGCAAGGCCTTTCAGGTCGACAAAGCTACGGTGGACTTAATGCAAGCTCAGTTCTAATATAATGAAGCATGCAGATCTATCAGTAGTCTGGGTTGATTATTTATTTGCTGAGCAGTCCAATTGTTTTCTAGCTACTTGCTTTAATTTCTTCATGCACGTTGTACTATTGTTTACATTTGTATACTAATTGTTTTATATATAGTTGTGTAATCTTGTGTTATTGTTGGTGGTGCAAAATTAATGGCAGCATTCAGTGCTATGTCAGTTTCCAACATGTTTTGCAGTAAAATACGTTCTCTTGGATTGTGTCATGCGTGCTTATTTTCTACTCCCTCCATCCCAAATTATTAGTCATTCCAACTTTTTTTGAAGAGTCAAAGCATCTTAATTTGACTAAAATTATAGATAGAATTACAAAGATTTATAAACATCAAACATGTATACTATGAAAATATAATTAATAAAGAATCTAATAATACTTATTTGATATCATAAATGTTGTTATTTTAAAGAATCTAATGATACTTATTTGATATTATAAATGTCATTATTGGGAGCCGGGATCCATGCAGTATACAATGGCAGGGCCACAGTTCATGCAGAAGTGTATGCTCCATGGTGGTTTGGTAGCTTCATGCATTACTACAAAAGTGGTTTTAGCAGACATCACTTTTTGAATTTATAGGTGGTCAAGAAGAGCATCCCCCTCTAAAAATAATTAAGGGCTCCAAGAGACAAAATCCATACCAAGAAATAAGTTTATAGCAACATCTGAAGTTGTCCTCTGAATATATATGTAACCATTTTAAGAGATAACCTTCTTAACAGGCCCACCTCTAGATATCCATTTTTAGAGCTGTGTCCTTATATTGTCCCAACTTTTGCAATATAGGTCCAAGCCCATTTAGTGTGACAAAAACCATAGAAACCCACTTAGCTGGATCCTCTCTCTCTTCACTACTAGGAATATCCACTTCTATGATGATCATCTTTCGTCACTGAAGTAGCCAAATTCGTTATATTTTCAGTTTTATGACGAATTTATGACGAAAAACGGTTCGTCATAGAAGTTGCGACATTCCTTAACTTCTACGACGATTCTAGAAATTTGTCATAGATGTGGATAGATCTATAACGAAAACTGACTATCATAGAATTGCTTTGGCATGCGTGGCAAGGGGACATCCACGCTGGCAGTTGCTTTCCGTTGGAGATGCTGTCCACGTGTACTTGCTATAGCCGGTTGCATTGGAGATGGTTCGGGTACGTGTCACCTTGTTATTGGACAACGTGGCCATCCCTGGTTCTTGCACGTTTCAGGTTGTTAATGGACCACGTGTCGGACCCCTATTGTTCCACATGTTAGTTTTCTATTGGCACACGTGTCGTGTTGCGGTTGGGTCATGTGTCATTTCTTCATTAGACTATGTGTCGTATTTTTATTGGTTCACGTGGCCGTTTCTTATTCGACCACATGTCACGGTGTGTCCGTCCATGTTTCATTTTTTTATTCGGCCACGTGGCTTGATGACTTCCTTCCACGTGTCAGATTTTTATTAGCCCACATGTCGTGCCATGACTATTTCACGTGTCATGCACTGGTTCGTCCATGTGTCATATTTTTATTTGATCACATGGCCTGCCTAGGTTCTACCACGTGCCCAATAATTAATTCATCATAAAAGTTATTCAAGATCGTCACTGCTGCATAGATTGACTACATAATTATTCGACGATGTCTACATAATTATTCAGCATGATAATCAAATACAACAAATTACTGTTTACACATCCACAGCAACCCGTTGACAGTTTCACTTTCACCACATCAAACCAGCACACGAGTACACACATCAAACCATAAATGTTCACTGTATCAAGCCAACAGAGTTGACGACTAGGAGTTACCAGAAGAAGAGCTGAAGCGCATGATATCCTCATGTAGCTTATTGTACTCCTCCTGTTGCTGTATCTTGAACTCCTCAAACTCCCTTTTAATCTTTTATGTCTTCCTCTTCAGTTCGTCCACTTGTTCGACGAGGTTAGCAGAACTTTCCTGTTCAGTAACAAGCTATTCCCAAAGCATTCTCTCCGCCGATGTCTCTGTTCTAGCTAAGCTTGTCAGTATACCAGCATTCTTCAAAAAAAGGGTGTTGCTACTGACCTGGGAGTGGACCTAGCCATGGGAGAGGCAAAGGACCATAGGAACAACATCAGCACTTGTCATTGGTTCATGCCCATCTACAACAGGTTCTGTTCGCATAGTTTCTATAGCTTCCTGTGAAATTCAAGCAATAAACATTAGGTTACAGATAGTGGAAGAGGACTTTAATTGAAAACACAAGAGATTAGTTCATAACAAGTAACGCAGGTTTCATATTGATATGGATTACATAAGCACAATGCACAGGTTCTGATATGGATTACATACTGCGAAACTCAAGCAGTAAACAATAGGTTACATATATGGATTACATAAGCATAATGCACAGGTATTGCAACTTCAAAATTAAATGATGATGCCAAATTTAGGGCCCCTTTGGTTCATAGGATTTTCAAAGAAAAAATATAGGAATCAGTAATCCTATGGAACCAGCACCATAGAGGCCTTGGGTTCACAAGAAGAAATGGGGGAAGGAAAACTATAGGAAAGTTTCCTATCCTTCAACTTTCATAGGAAAAACAAACGAAAAAACATCCAGTGAAACCTCATTGTATTGTTTTCCTATGTTTTTCCTATACAAAACCAAACTCCCCTTCTAACAAAATTTCTCTGTTTTTCATTCCTCTGTTTTTCACATGCATTCCAATCATATTCCTGTATTTTTCCTGTTCCTACATTTTTCCGATCTTGTGTTCCAAAGGGGGCCTTAGGCTCCTGCCACTATTGCTTCTATTAATAGTGCACATGAGTTTCTATTTATACAAAGGCTAGAGTAACAATAAAACACAACCATCACTTACAAATGATTGTAGCTGTATAGCATAGGAGCGAGAACCTATAGCCTGGTGGCACTTCACTTTTGCACGGTTTTGCATGTTCTTCTCAGATCCATGAGTCAACTCTCAAGGTCATGTTGACTTCACTCTATAGGACTGCCTTCCTCTAGGATTGATATCAGCGAAGCCTTTTGTCCTCCTGGCGGAGCCTCCTTTGCGGCTTCTTCGAACCAGACATTGAAATTGGAGAAACAAATTTAAGCAGGAAGCATGTACAAATTGCTTTACTATCTAGGCAGCAAAGCATTGCATTACTATCTGCACCCCACCCCCCGGCCCCTCCCGCCTGAACTCAATACAAGGTAGAACAAGCACCTCAACTGCAAGGGCCACTAGCTCATCTTGTAAATCTAAATATGTTTCATCTATATCACCAAATCCCTCAACAACCACCCCTGGTTCTTCCATCTTCCTATGATTCTTTGTGACTTGTGCCTCCCGCTCTCGTTCAAAAGTAGTTAGTGGTTGTTCATCTAGATTATAAAGGTATTTATTAACTAAAGCTTCTAGCGAATGTCAACATAACAGAGAGAAAGAGTATGCAAATAAGCGCCTAACTAGGAACTACAGCTTGTATGGAAGTCATTAATCCAATAAAGCATATGTCAGCTACACTCAACTATAGGAAATATGGAACCCCATTGCTATCTACATATCCCACGTTGAACCACTACAATACAGCACACATCATAAAAGGAATTTGTGTACCTCTTCTTCCGCGTACCCTGGCTACGCTTCATCATCGACACAACCATCTTGTCATTGTGGTCGTGGAACTAGTGTGGCCGGCATTGACGAAGGGGTACCAGATCTGGCTCCGGCTAGGGTTCAGATCCAGCTAGTCATGATAGGTGCTGAAGTAGGGAATCCAGATTTGGCCTATACCATCATTGAGGTGGTCCTTCCGCCATTAGCTAACCTACTATCGATGAATCAAAGGGGATCTGGCTCTAGCGAGGGTTCGGAAAGCAATGAGAGAGGGTGCGACTGGAGAGTGGAGATTGATGAGTCAAGCTGCTGTGCCGATGGCACCTAGGGTCCAAAGAGGGTGGCGGAGGGGGTGGCTAGAGAGTGGAGAGGAAGGCCAGGGGGCTAGGATTTGGAGTGAGAGGAGAGACAGTGGCGGCTAGAGGATGGAGATGGAGGCGGAGACAGTGACTCCTTGCACTTTTTTGTGGCCATCATAGCACCACAAATGCCCTTGTCTAAAATCGATTGCCTGGTAAACCTAATTTCTGAGCAGAGGGCAAAAGAGAGACATCTAGTTTTCGGTGCGTGTTGGCGGCACTGCTCGGCATGGTGCGACAGTTTCGTCGAAAATCAAATTTTCGCGCGGGCAGATCTCCCCATCTATTCGGGGTCCATCAACACTGCAAATTGGAATCCCAAGAAATGGACAAAAGAAACTCAAAAACTAGCTCCTTTGGAATGGAGGAGAAACATGAATTTTGAAGGGTCCAAATCCCATAGCAAAAAAATCCTATGAAGCCCATTGGATCCGCAGCAACAGCGGGAACCCTAGCTCCACCGCACGTAAGTCCGCGTCTGAATGGAGGTGGACAGCAGCAAGGGTTGACATAGCCCCATGGCGAATGCCATGCGTCACTACCTCCTGGATCCATGCCGGTAAAGCACGGATGTGCTCACAGAAGTTCGGCCCCACCGGCAGTATGGACGTAGTGTTTAGCTTCTCCATGATGGCTAAAAAAGCAAGAACGAAGAAAACCCTACCAATTAGTAAGATATGGTGCCACACAAAACAAGAAGATACAGTAATGACAATGCCTTACCAGCAAGCTACGCCTGCACTTAACCTGCTACGGCTTCAGCCATGGCCATCTCCCTATCGGTTGCGGTGAGTGTTGTCTCCACAGCGGAGAGGCACGACCACAGCTGCTCCCGTTTCTCTGCATGGAGAGCTAGCCTAGTCATGTCCAGGTCCCATACCATCATCTCCTCCCTTGGATGCTTCTCCGCTGCCATGGTTCAAGCTTGAAGAATGAGGTCCTAGGGAGGAGGCGGTGAGTAGGAAAGGTGAGTTCGCAAGGTTACAAGGCAACTATACTGACTCCCCTATTTTTATAGTAGGGGACGCGCATGACCGATGGAGTACCATCAGATGCTGGGCGATAGCGAGAGGTAAGGGGAGGCCACATCTCCACGATCTCTGAGGAGCACACCTTCTAAGAAATATGCATCGAGAAACGAGCCGCCAAAATGGAGCAGCTAGATAGCTATTCATATTTTACTACACTTGCAAGAAAGTCTGAATGTGGCACATTTGATCTCATCGGACACTATATAGTATAGAGCTATGAGTAAAACTATTGCCAATGGAGTGCACTCGGTCACAACATTTCTATCAACAGTAGTAGTAGTCATGAGTGGCTTTGATCTGTGTTGAACCCAACTCGTCTTATTTTCGTGTATTTGATAAGATTTGTTGAACTTGCAAGAACCATGCATCAAAGACAATTTTATTCAGAATTCGATTTTTATAATCTGATGCGTGCTTCTGCGAACCAAGAGAAATTGAAGTAAGTCCTTAGTCTGCCCCTCGACTATCATGACTGCTTGGATTAGACCGCATTGTCTATACTTCATAGGATTACAACAAGGCACATCACCTCTGGGTTGTCTCATTGACATGATGGGGCGAAGCCCCACTGCCCTCCCATGCAAACATGTCGATAGAATATCGTCAGCAGTCCTCCGAGGGGTATCCCATGAAGGTAGATTGATCGGTAGAGATGCGTATAATCGAGAACAAGAAGGCAATAGAGACACACGAGTTAGACAGGTTTAGGCCATCAGTATGACATAATACCCTACTCCTATGGTCTATTGGATTGTATTGGCTATCGTATGATATTGCATGAGTTTGGAGGGGGTCCCTGCCCGCCTTATATAGTTCGGGGAGTAGGGTTATAAGTTAGTTAGATCTAGGAGATAACCGGAAAGTAATAACAGATTACAGGAATCATGGGATCATACGTATCCTAACAGATCTTGTAGTATCTTTAGGATATCTTCTCGGTGTCTTTTGTGAGGCACCGAGCAGCGTCGTGCCTTGCAAGGCTTCATCTTATGGGCTAGGCCACCCCTAGGGGCACAGCCCATGTGGTCTGCCATGGGTATCCGAGGTCATGCCCCCATAGCTAGTCCCCGAGCGCCTTGTATCCATTGTGCAACACCATCTTGAACTTGTTCGAGTAGGTACGAACAAAGCTGAGCAGTCAAACTCATGGTCCGATCACCATGATGAGTTGCCGAGCAGTTGTGAGCCATTGCCGAGCAGTGTGAGCCATCGCCAAGTAGTGTGACCCATCACCGAGCAGCGTGAACCATCGCCGAGCAGCGTGACCCATCGCCGAGCAGCGTGAACCATCGCAGAGTAGCATGAGCCATCGCTGAGCAGCGTGACCCAAGTACAACTTGCCATAAGGATGTAAGGAGCTCAAGTTTAGAATCAAAAATTTCTTTGCAGTGGACCAAGTGTACCCACTTAGAGTCCGACCATGAGAAAGGGAAATAGTCTTCTTCAACTTCAAGAGGCACAGAGTCTTCCAGATTAGAGCAAGCACACTCACCGCAAGGTAAAGTGTGCTCACGTAGTCCCCGAGCCTGACAGTAGGTGACATGGTCACATTGTGCTAGGGTCCAAAGTAGAAGATAAGTAGAAAACTAGCCGAGCAGGCAGCCAGTCCCTGGGCGTAGCCTCAAGATGAGAAAAGCACACTCACTGCAAGGTGAAGTGTGCCCACTTAGTCTCCGATCCTAACAGTAGGTGATGTGGTCATGTGGTGCCAGGGTCAAAAACAGCAGTCAATAGAAGAAAGTCCCCAATGTGGTGAGGAACCAAGACATAGCGCTGATGCAGTCCCTGAGCCACAAGAGGAAATCTTGGAGAAAACAAATCATAGAGAAAAAACTAGAGTAATAGCTGTACAGTAGTAATTACTGAGCCATAACAGATGGCGGAGATGTTGGTGAATATTCGGTGAGCAGTAACAACTTGCGGCGATAAATGGGTGATATGGGCTGCATTGCGTGAAAGCCCAGGTAGCGGCCCACCATGCCATTTTAGAGAATTCGGAGAGGCGCAAATCGTGAAGCGGTTTTCCAAAAACCCTCGAATGCAAAGAGGTGGGGGGAATGCTTTATAACTGCACCGCCGCACCCCATGCTCCCACCTTTGCCACTTTGCCACTTCGTCTTCCTCCTCAACCCTCACACTACTAGATTCATATGCGCTTGTGCCACCAATCCCAAATCAGATCTGAGAAATGGCACCAAAGAAGGGAGCTATGAAACCAAAGAAGGCAGCCGTCATTGCCAGCTGTGACGAGGAATGGGTGCCATCGAGGATGGGGGAGGCAGAGATCAATAGGATGGTGGAGGCAGGCATTCTTTCTGACCGAGTCATCGTCGGATGGCCGACAGCCTGCAGTGAGCCCTTTCCAATGCCTCATACTGATGAAGTAGTGGTGTTTGAGGATTATTTCTGGCGCGGGATAGGATTTCCTGTTCACCCTTTCCTGAGGGATCTATTGGAGTTTTGGGTAATTAGTCTATGCAATCTCCACCCGAAGAGCATCTTGAACATCTCGATCTTTATCCACTTCTACGAAGCATATCTGGGGGTTCTTCCGCACTTCAACCTCTTAAGACACCTATTCTGGTTGAAGAAGAAGGGCAGCGACGGTTCTAAGGTGGTTGGCGGCATATATCTGCAACTCCAGGACGGGATGGTGAGAGGGTACATCATTGTACCACTGAATACTTCGCTGAAGGGGTGGAACGCCAGGTGGTTCTACATGAAGCAGAGCCATCCTACAATCCGCTGCGACGTCGACCACTTCCTGGAGAGCCAAAAGAGCTGGTTGGAGAAGCAAAGAAGTGCTAACATGGAGTAGGTGAGGGAGCTCCTCAACCTGATAAAAGGCATGGAGATTAACGGTGGACTGGTGGCGGTGAGCTTCATAGTGTGCTATGTCGAGCCCTACAAGGAGAGGGCCCACCTAGGCTTTACTTCAAGGCTGACAACGATGGCACCCAAGAGAGCATGGGGAGGCTATCAAAGGATGATGTGCTAGAGTGGGCCACAGAGCTATTCGCTCCAAATGCCTTGTTCAGCATGTCAAGGCAGACGAGGGCCTTCAATTGTACAAATCCGCCTCCTCAGGTAAACATCTCAATTGTTTTGTTCGTGATGCTTTTTATTCATTATCGTTGTCGAGCAGTGAACTGATTCACTTATGCAAAGATCCATTCATAGGAAAGAGTGGTGTACTTCTTGGGCATGCCGAGGGGCAATTGACTGCTGGCAATAGATGCCCGGCCACCGTCTTAGCCTAAAGAAGATGCGGCCAGCGCCTCGTCGGAGTCCGAAGGTATAGAGGCTAGTCGGACGAAGAGTACCCCTCCAGTGTTGGAGAAAGTCTAGGGGAAGATGGCAGTGGTATATGAGCTAGCCCAGAAGAAGAGGAAAATGGCGGGTGTTGTTCCCCGCAAGCTAGGGGCATCTCGCTTGGCGGTGACCAGACAACTTGGATGCGAAGTGCGGCGATGTTTGAGTGGTCAGATGACGATGGGGCTCCAGTAGCCCCTCCTCTGAGCACCAAAGCGCCTCCACATAGCATGCACATGGAGGAGAAATAGAAGGGAGGGGAGGGAGTCCTTGAGCAGCCAGTGAGGGGAGTCCCTGAGCAGCCGGCGAAGGGAGTCCCTGAGCAGCAGGCGAGGGAAGTCCTAGAGCGGTAGACGGAGGAGAGGCTGTTGGTGGAGACCGTGAGACCTCGACCCTAGGACACGAGAGTTGACCTTAGGGTCATGCCTTGGGGCTCGGGTAGGCAGTGCTAGTTTAGGAAAGTGTACCAATAGGACAACACGTACGTATCCTTGTCTTGGATTTAATTTGCTATCGAATCCTTATCGTGGTGGCGATTGATGAGCTCATCTGATGCAGAGCGAGGCGTACAAAGGAGTTGAATCCATCCATCTAGACCAGCGAGCAGCTAGGAGCTGGTCCTAACAAGGAGGCGACACCGGCAGCTCCCGTCTCGGAGTCCTCAGGTGCTCGACAGCCTGCAGAGGAGTCAACCACCCCTGTTGGTGGACTTGGCGGTGGTGAAAGGTTGGCGCCGACGGTGGATGGGTCGGTGATAGTGCCTAGTGCAACGCCGGAAGCTGCCGGGTCCTCGGGAGCGGAGGTTGGAGTATGCCACGCCGCACCGGAGTCTAGAACGGAGAAGCCTGTGGTGCCAGGGGGGTAGACGGCGCTCCCTAAAGTGTCGGAGGGCGTGGTCGGGCACGCTGTCTAGCCACCAAGGCCCCAGGTGGTGCCTCCAGCTATAGAGGAAGATGAAGTGGAAGAGATTGAGCATGAGGAATCACGACCTCAAGCTGTCCAAATCCTCCGCAAGCAGGGCGATGAAGTGGTGGTTGTTGAGGAGGAAGACACCACCAGGGAGCTCAGGAGGTTGGAGTCCGCCCTTTCTGGAGTGATGAAGTAGATCAAGGTCAGTACTGCATTTACGATGCTTGTCTTTGACGTTGTAGATCGGCTTTGCTTCATAGTCTTGGTGCGTTTGTAGGGGATAGCTTAGACTGCCGACCAATGGTGCTAGCTGATCAAAAGGATGGAGCCCCTCGTCGAAGAAAATGAAAAACTAAAGGATGCGATGAAACTCATGGAGAAAAATGTCCAGAGGGCCCAACGCGAGCAGGATCTTGCTGAATCCAATGCCTGGGATCTAGAATACTAGAAGGGCATCCTATCTAAATAGCTGGCGACTGCATTCGAGCAGCTAGAACGCAGCTCCGAGCAAGTGAAGAGTCTTTCCACGCAGCTAGAGTGAATGTCTGAGTAGCTCAGTATTGTCTCCGGGCAGAGAAAAGGTATGGCGTATTGGCAATTTTGCTTTGCATTGTTGGACAGTCATATTGTTGTTGACGATGGTTATGCTTCTAGAGCAAGATGCGGAGCTCGGCCAGCTACGCCAAACCATCGGGCAACTCTAGGAAGAGGAGAAGAAGATGGCTACGCGGACGGAGAAGCTGGTCGAGGAGCTGAAAGGTGAGTTCTTCATGGTCAGAGTTACTGCTGGAGTCATTTGTTGGCTTGACATACCCTTGCAATGCCTACAGACTATCATTAGAGGGTCAAGGCATAGTTCAATGTGCTGGAGCAGGAGGCCAGAACCCAGCGGAGCAAGCTCGACGCTGTAGTTGTCCGAGTCAAGCTAGTGCTCGACTACGTCGACCTAGAGGTGGCTCCTTAGCTCGATGGTAGGCCGCCGTGTCCAGAGACCATCATCGAGAGCTGCAATGAGGCATGGGAGAACTTCAAAAGCCTCAACTGCGATGCCATCATCACCACCATTGGACATGCCCTAGCGGTTGTCCGGTCCCATTACCCTACCATTGACCTTCAAGTGATAGCGGCCGAATTTGCCAGAGGGATGGGCGCAATGGAGCACCAGCAGCTAGATGATGAGGTGGAAGACATGGCGAAGAAGCTGGCCGACAACGTCGACCTATTTGGCGAGATGGACAGCGATGGCGAAGACCGATGATCTGCTCAAAGAAAAGTCTGTAATAACTGGAGAGATTAGTTAAAACACGCAAGGGCGTAGACAATCATTTATATATGTGTATAAATGTTGTAAAATAATATGTGCATGTTTATGCAGTTTGCTAGTTTTTTGTTGAAGAATCGTTGTAGTGTTAACCCTAATGCAATTATATGTAGTATAAGTAGCATCCAAGCAGTTAGTTCATTACTAAACTCTTTGGCCTTAGCTAGCCCATAGTCCATAACGTCGAGCGCGGAGCTCGTGCACATGTAGGAGGAACAGGCATGACCAAGGAACCACAACCGACCACCCATAATGCAGAGCGTGGAGCCCATAGCACTTGTAGGGAGAGATCAGAGACTGGGTCTTCTCCATAGACAACAGAGCAGAACATATGCTACTTGACGGTTGGCAAAATAAGTTGGAGATATACGTAGTATTAGTAGCGTCCGAGCAATTAGTTCTTTACTAGGCACTTGGCCTTGGCTAGCCCATAGTCCATAACATCGAGAGCGGAGCCCATGCACGTGTAGGAGGAACAGGCGTGACCAAGGAACCATAGCCGACCACCCATAATGCAGAGCGCAAAGCCCATAGCATGTGTAGGGAGAGATTGGAGACTGGGTCTTCTCCATAGAGCACAGAATGGAATGTGTGCTGCTCGGCGATTGGTGAAACATTTCAGAGATATGGAGAAACACGGCGGAGTGTTTATGGCGATCACATATTGGAGTTCATTAAGGAGTAGCTTAGAGCTGGCGACAGCAAGTGGAGATTAAATCATAATGGAGAAATAAAGGAGACAAATTATGGGACCAAAACTTTATTCATCATGAAGTGGAGAATACATATCTAGAGCGTTTCAAGGATAGAAACGTATAAGGTGCTCGATGTGCCATGAATTGGGGATATCGATTCCATCCAAGTCACATAGCTGGTAAGACCCTGGTCGGGTAACCTCTTTGACCATGTAAGGCCCTTCCCAGGAGGAAGAGAGCTTGTGCATCCCTTTGGTTTTCTGCTTTCTATGGAGAACAAGGTCACCGACAGCAAATGAACGACCTTTGATATTGCGGTTGTAGTATCTCTACAAGCCTTCTAGGTATTTGGCTATGTGGACGCAGGTGATCAGGCATTCCTCCTCAGCCCTATCGATGTCCTCTGTCTAAACAGCTACGGCTTGCTCTTCATCATAACTTTCCACCCTAGGTGCTCGGAAGGCAATGTCCGCTGGTAGTATGGCTTCTGAGCCATAGACCAAGAAATATGGAGACACACTGGTGCTCCGACTAGCTTAAGTGCATAGTCCCTAGACCATAGCTGGTAGCTCTTTGAGCCATCTGCCCAGATGCTTTTCTTCTTTCTGATATAGCCTCTTTTTTAGGGCATCAAGGATCATGTCGTTCGCCCGTTCGACTTGGCCCTTGGCTCTAGAATGGGCAACAGAGACGTATTTGATGGAGATGCATTAGTCTTCATAGAAGTCCCAAAAATGATGATCAATAAATGTAGTTCCGAGGTCGGTGATAATGCTATTCGTGAGACCGAATCTATGGATGATATCTTTGAAGAGCTCGACTACCTTCTTAGCAGTAGCCAAAACAAGAGGTTTGTATTTGATCCACTTGGAGAACTTGTCGATGGGGATGTACACATACTAGAAACCACCTGGCGCTGGCTTGAAAGGCCTAATCATGTCTAGTCCCCAGCATGCAAAAGGCCAGGAAGCTAGGATGGTCTGTAGTTCTTATGCCAGTACATGTATTTGCTTGGCGAAAAATTGACATCCTTCACAACGTCAGACGAGGTCTTCTGCATCGAAATGGTCGTGGGCTAGTAAAAAACAGCTCGGAAAGCCTTACCGACCAGGTTTCTCAAGGCCATGTGGTTGCCGTAGGAACCAGAGTAAATTTCGAGAAGTAGTTTCACTCCCTCTTCTTGGGTGATGCATTTTTGTAGTATCCCTTGCTTGGCACTTTTCCTCATCAAGTTCCCATCCACCAGCACGTAATGCTTGCTTCGACGAATTAGGCATTCGATTTCAGTCTTGTCGGTGGGTACTTCAGCGCTGGTGAGGTACTTGATGAACTGTTCCCTCCAATCAGCGACCGGCAAGGGTATTGTACGTACTAGCTGCTCAGCGAGAGGAATTTCTTGCACTTCCTTCTCTTCCTTGATAGACGATGTAAAGAGGTCTTGAACAAAAACCCTAGGCAGAATCGCAGCGCGAGAGGAGCCTATCTTAGATAGGTGGTCGGTGAGCTGATTTTGATCTCGTACCACGTGGTGATACTCGATACCGTAGAACTTCCCTTCAAGCTTCCTGATTTCGGCGCAGTATGGATCCATCTTCTTACTAGAATAGGACCAATCTTTGTTGAGCTGATTGATGACCAGTGCAGGGTCTCTGTATACCATGAGGCGTTTGACACTGAGCTCGATGGCTATATGGAGTCCATGGAGACATGCTTCATATTCGGCAGCGTTGTTGGAGGCTAGAAAATGTATTCGGAGAACATATCAGAGCTTATCCTTGGTCGGCCTAATGAATAGAATGCCAGCACTAGCAGTGTTGATGTTGAGGTCGTTGTTGAAGTACATCACCCAGTGCTCAGGGCATGTAGCTGGGATGGGCTCTTAGATCTCAGTCCACTCAGCGACAAAGTTAGCGAGCGCCTATGACTTGATGGTAGGCCTGCTTCTGAACTCAATGGAGTAAGTGCCAAGCTCAACAACCCACTTGATGATGCGGCCATTGCCCTCTTTATTGTGGAGAATGTCCCCCAGAGGGAACTCAGTGACCATGGTGATCTTGTAGTACTCAAAGTAATGGCAAAGCTTGTGTGACATGATCAGAATGGCATAGAGCAGCTTTTGAACCTAAGGATAATGAGTTTTGGGCTCATTAAGGACCTTGCTGATGAAGTAGACCGAACGTTGCACCTTATAGGCGTGCCCGGCCTCCTCGCGTTCGACGACGATAGTTATTCTAACGACGCGAGAGGTGGCGGCGATGTAGATCAGTAGAGTTTCATCTGGTCAAGGCACTGTCATGATTGGAGGCTTCGTTAAAAACAACTTGAGCTCCTCAAAAGCTGTGTCTGCCTCTTCTGACTAGGAGAAGTGCTTGGAGGCCTTGAGGAGTTTGAAGAATGGTAGTCCCTTTTCACCGAGGCACGATATAAAATGGCTGAGAGCAGCCATGCAACCCATAAGCTTTTGTATATCCTTTACGGATGTTGGTCATTTCATGTTGGTGATGGTGGAGACCTTGTTGGGGTTGGGTTCGATGCCATGAGCACTGATGATGTAGCCCAGGAGTATGCCAGATGGAACTCTAAAGATGCACTTTGAAGGGTTCAACTTCCATCTATACCATTTTAGGTTGGCGAATGTTTCTTCGACGTCGATGATAAGATTGTCGGTGGTCTTGGACTTGACGACCACATCGTTGATGTAGGCTTCGATGTTGCGGCCTATCTGTTGATCGAGGCACATCTAGATGGCCCTTTGGTAGGTCGCCCTAGTGTTCTTGAGTCTGAAGGACATGGTGGTATAGCAGTACGCACCAAAAGGCGTGATGAACGACATCTTGATCTAGTCTTCTTCCTTGAGGGAAATCTGGTGATAGCCAGAGTAATAGTCGAGGAAGGAGAGCAGATCGCAGCCGGTAGTGGAGTCTACAACCTCGTCTATCCAAGGTAGACCAAAGGGGTCTTTAGGGCAGTGTTTGTGAAGATCAATGTAATCAACACACATTCTCCATTCTTTATTCTTTTTCTGAATGAGAACAGGGTTTGCTAACTACTCAGGATGATACACTTCTTTTATGAATCCGGCAGCTAGGAGCTATTTTATTTCTACCCTAATAGCCTCCTTCTTGTCTGGTGTGAATCATCAGAGTTTTTGCTTGATCGGTTTGGCGGTCGGCGAGACATTTAAGGAGTGGTCGATATTCTCCTGTGGTACCTTCAGCATGTATGCAGGTTTCCAAGCAAACACGTCAGCATTGGCACGTAGGAAGGAGATGAGCTCACTTTCCTATTTGGGGTTGAGGTGAGCCCCAATCTTCATGGTCTTGGAGGGGTCATTGAGGCCGAGGCGCACCCCATGCTCTTAAAGACCCCACAAAACATCTCAGTCATGGGGTAGTCGACGACCCCTAAACTATAGCAGCAGAGGCAAGGGGCAAGAGGGAAGGTTATACCTACTGCATTCTCTCTCCAAAGCTCCTGATTCCATCCTAAAGCTTTTACCTTCCACCCTACTGCACTGTCGATGCCTCCTGCTAGGACCATGGCAGAGTGGACGAGGTCGTCTATCGACCAGGCTGAGTTTGACCTGTTGCGAGAGAGGGGGTGATCCCGGAGGCCACCGAGGAGCTTGGGTAGAGAATCCCAGCGAGAAACAAAGTGGAGCCAAGGCCAAAGGAAAATGAGGTCGTCTCTTTCCTCCCTGTCCACCTTCTTGGGTTTGGGGCTTCGGGTTGCCGACGCACCCCTTACTTAGGTGGTTGCTCTACTACTACAGGCTCTGCCTCCATGACTTAACCCAAGAGGGGATCCTCCACCATTCGGTCTTCATCATGCTGTGTGAGGGCTTCCTAGGAATACCTGCCAATTTTGATCTGTGGCAGATTATTTTTTTGGGTGGTTCCATCAGCGTGCTCTTGGCACCATCGTTGTTCGATGGGGGGCGCCTCGATTGAAGTTTGTCTTGGATTGGAGGAGCGCTACCTGAGCTTTGATCGCCACTATGCCATAGACCTAGATTGGGAGCATAGGTGGCTCTACGTCCCCAATAATGAGCAGCAACCATTGACAACTTTTTCTCATGACCAGCTGTGTCCTGACATGCCGAAATCATGGGCGAGGATGCTAACCCTGTCGGAACCACATCATTTGCGCTTATTGCTTGATGTGATCAAGGAACTGAAGGATCGGGGACTAACAGCACTGATGATGATCCATACCTTCTTTAGCCATTGGGTACTCTCCTTGAAGATGAGGGGCCACACCAGTGGAAGTTCTAGGGCATGAGGGATGCTACAATCGAGTCAAGCATCCCCATCCGCATGGAGGAGGTAGATGATCTAATGATGAAAGCTATTGGAGTGTCCACACCAGATCGTGGTGATGGGGAGGCCTCGGATGCCTTCCATGCAAGCAATCCTCCTCCGATAGATGGACCTCTCATTAGCTTGGTCTCTCACCCACCACTAGTTTCGCCTTCGAAGGTGGATCATCACTGTATGTTGTTTATCTTCATTTAATTGAATATGCGTGCAATGGTCACACTAGCTAGTATTTGTTCATGCTATTTAATTTAACTAGTATTTGGAATTGGACTACTTTCTCAATAGGTGAACATGGGTGTGACGGTGTCCTGAGCCTCATTGGCCCTAGACCCCAGTTCTTTGTCTATGGTCATGCTCAGAAAGTGTCCCCACGAGGCATCCCCTGATGGGGGTAGCCACCCGTGATTCCGTGCCATGCTACGCCGGTCAGTTTGGTAAGTCGTTTGCATTCTCAATCCGATCGCTCTCCCCCTTATCCTATATGGGCTTGAACTTGGCTTGCATTGTGTAGCGTTTTCTCCATGATGACACCATCCTTGGTCGTGGGACTTCCACCCAGTGTTGTCGGAGAGTCGTCCTGTTGCCGCATGATGGTGCCATCCCCGGTTGTGGAACCAAGGACACGACCTTCCCTATGGAAATAGTGGACAATTTGGTCGCCGTAGAGGAGCGTTTCCGGGCTCTACTGGCCCTCCTTTGAGCCATGGTGACTGAAGCCATTCGTCAGGGGGCTATCACAGCGCTAGTTGCTGCCCAGCTTCAGATTGGTGTAGCGGTGAACATCCGAGTGGTAGAGCAGGGTTTTTCATCGGGTTGAACAGATGATGACATCGCCGATCTGATCGAGAGTTTTGAGCCGGCCACCAATGCCATCTTACCGAAGGTGGACGTGGAGCTGATCCTACATGCCAACCTCACGCCTTGATGCTGGTTTGAGGATCTCAATTAACATTTATTCTAACCCAAATCATGCTTACTGATGGCAACTAGTTACCATACCATGGATGTTTACTCTACAACAAATGATCACAACTTTTCCCCCGACCATGCCCCTCTATGATATTAGACTAAATGACATTTACCTATTTCTTGTAAACCGTATGTTTGCCTGATTGTCCAAGCAGCATAAATTTGAACATGCCAAACATGTATCTCTTGTACTCAGCTATGAGTAAAACTTTTGCCTGATTGACTATGCTACAAACAGGAGCTACACCGTCTATGGCTGCATGCATGAAGTTGTAAGGTAGGATTAGTTGGATTCCTAAAGTGGCAGCTTCAAACATAGCCAAGGGAGTGCAGACGATCATAACCTATGAAACCATGTAGCCATCTCTAGCTAGCTACTGCCCCTTGGCTGCTGTGAGCATGCGACTACTTGGATTGGACTGCACTATACTTCACTAGATGACAGAAGGTCCGACCATCTAAAATATTCACTACCCGGATACTAGTAATGTTGAACGTGGACCGCTCACATCAAAAGCCTATTCCAGCCCAAGCATCCCTATGTGTAGAAAGCCTGGCCTTACTCCCATTGTTTTTTATGGTCACTTCACTCCTATTGTTTCACTCCTCCCTTGCATTCCATGAAAGCCTTTGCCTCGCACTGCCTCGCAAATTCCCTACCTCTGCCTCTCTATCAGTTCCCATGAAGGTCGTCCCCATGAAGCGCTCCAGGTCCTCCTCGAGGAACCATGGCTGGGCTCCGGTCCACGCTTCCTCCAATGCTCTAGCATACCCCACTTCGATGCCTGCTTGTACCCTTCTTCACTGCTGGTACCATCGCACTCCAGCAAGCCATCTCCTAGGCTGCCATTTGTCTCCCCATCGCCCATGATGACACTATTGATGCCTCCTAGACCATTGGTTCCCTCGCCACCGCTGCTCCTAATGCGGTCCACCTCGCCATCATCACAGGACCCATCGTAGTCCTACACGCCATCTCCTAGGCTGGCATTGGTCTCCCCATCACCCACAATGACGACATTGACGCCACCGGCACTAGTGGTTCGCTCGCCACCACCGCTCCCGGTGCGGTCCACCTCGCCATCATCGTAGGCACCGTCATGGTCCCGCACGTCGTCCCCTAGGTTGGCATTGGTCTCCCCATCGCCCACGATGACGATGTTGATGCCACCGGCATCGGTGGTGCGCTCTCCACCGCCACTCCTAGTGCGGTCCACCTCGCTATCATCGGTCAACCTGTCATGGTCAAGCTCACCATCGCCAAATCTACTCCTGGTGCCCCATGGCGGGAGTGAGTCTCTTGCAATGTTGCGGTCCCACTCGCCGTCCACCGAGGACATGTCCGAGGGCTCTATGGTGGTGGCCCCATCGTGGTCTAGCTCGCCTTCACCGGATCCACTCGAGGTGCACCACGGTGGGAGTGGGTGAATTGATCCTCTAGTTCAACATGGTAGTGAGGTTTGTTGGTTTCAACCCAGGTAGGTTTACCTTGCAGGCTTTGGATTTTGATCCTGCCTGTTGGTACCCTTGTTGCTTAGAGCTGTAGGATGGCACAGCTCATTAAATTAATTAGTAGTATCAAGTCATGTAAACATTTGTAGTTAGGACAAGTACACTGCCTAGTGCTCATTACTACCATGAAGTCATGTTAATCATCTATATATAGAACTAGTATGTTTATGTAGTAGTTGTATGACTTTGAGTAGTGTGGCACATTTCTCCTCTTATTATGGTCGATGAAGGCATGGTTATGTAGTCTGAACTCATATCGTTGTTGTACTCTACATATATATATATGAAGTCTAGTCTGATATTATGTTATCTTTCTAGTAGCACTGCTCTACTCTTATTATGCATGTAGCCATGCCTAGCTCTGCAAAACCAACCAAGACACAGGAATATGTGCCTAATCTTTTATGCCACCAAAGCATAGTCTAGCCATGTTGTATTAGATGAGGCTAGTGTAACACCCCCAGTGTTAAGCATTGCATTTGGCACATGCATTTCATGAGCACAAGCATCATCCAAGCATTCATGAACATGAGCATAATAAATTTCATCTCATTCTTATACTTATCACATGAAATGTTGATTTTATATATATGCTTATGCTTGTAATCTTATATGACCAATGTATGAGATGGTTGTGAGGTCATGAAAACACCTTAGACACATCTAGAATGATAAATGGAACAATGTTTATATTCATGACATAGACCAAATTTGCTTCTAAGTGTTGGTTTCATTTGAAATGCCATTTTCATGATACTAGTTTGACCAAAGTGGAACAATAGCTTAAAATGTTTGCATGGCTGTGTGACCTGAATAAAAGTTGTAGTTATTGTCATGGGTAACAAACTTTATTTAAGGGTCATGAGCTAATTCAGTGTCTAACATGGTCAAATAGTGCTCACAAGTATCAATAAATGATGTTTTCAAAACTTGAAAATTTTCTAAGTGTTGAAGCTGTTTTCAGTTTCAAAGTACCTCACTTTAGAGCTTTGTAGTTTGAAAACCATTAAGAATTTGATGATGGTTCCTAAAGCAAAGTTAGAGATCTCACATAGCTCTACAACTTTCACTAACACCAATTTTTCTAACTCGAACTAGATTAAGAGATATAGAGGAACGAAGTAGCATTGTCAGTCAACTGATTCGGCACTTAGCCGATTTGAATCGGTTGGCCATCATGGCCGACCATGCCAGGCCGTGCGCGCTACGTGGTGGCAGCACGCCAGCGTCGGCCTGGCTAGTCGGGCTAGCAGGAGGAGAAAAGGGAGGTGAAGCCACCGCGCTCACTCACTCTCGCTCTCTGCCTTTCCTTCACCCGCTAGAGCAAGCCGAGCACCGTGCCATCACTGTCGCACCTCTGCTGAGCTCGCATGCAACCACCACCGCACCACCATCCAATCCATCTTGCTCACAACTCTGCCATCATCTCCTATACCTCCCTGAGCCACCATTGCCACCGTTAGAGCCTAGGTAATGTGAAATTTTACGTCATCGCCGCCGCCATGGTCATGGGGCGCCACCGAGCTCCGAGCTCGCTGTGGCCAGCCCTATCCACTGCTCCTCCAATCTATCTCTCTCTTGATTCATCTTTGTCATAGTTCCTAGAAGCTATTGCCATAGCTCATTGAGCCTCTACCGCGTCGCTAGTGCTGAAATGCGAGCCGCACCGTCGTGAGCTGGGAGCGCCGCCGCCATGCACGCCGCCAAGGCTGTGCATTCCCGATTCTCTTCCTCACATGCTTCTAGACATTAGAGTTAGGTTAGAGATAGGTCTAGCTTGAGGCAAGAGCCTAAGGCCAATGCCAGACTCGTCGGAGCAAAAGCCGCCGTGCCGCCATGCACGCGCCCAAGCTTCGCCGCCGCTCCACCATGACCTAATCCACGCCATAGAGCTTCGCTAGGGTTTGTAGATGTTGTAGCCATTCTCGCTTGGCCATGCCATCACTGGGGATGGCTGGAGCACCACCACGCACCACTGCCGAGCCACCAAGCTCACCAACGAGCTAGGTTCGGTGATCCTCCGAACAAACCGAGGGTACCTATAGGTGTGGGTTGAGTTGGGGAACACGTCGGTGGTGACGCTACTGCCAGTGCCCTAGCCATCGGTGAGCTTTTTGCCAGTCAAGCCATGCCCCTAGCTCTGTGTGTCGCTGACAGTGTCGGTACCAGTTGACCCAGTAGGGTCCCAGCTGTCAGTCAGGTATTTGAAATGTTTTTTTCTGATTTATTTTCATAGATTTGAATGCAAACTTCAAAAATTCATATCTAGAGTAAAGGAGTAGTCCAAATGAGGTGAACCAAATTTGTTAGATTCATGTTGAAGTGTACTATTTGATAAAAATATGAAATATACTATTTATGAGTATTTTTATGGGTGAATTAAATTGAGCAATATAAGTGCTTTTCAAATAGTTTCTAGCTTGTAAATTGCATAACTTGAGCTAGGAAGGTGATAAAATTGTGATTTCCAATTTTGATGATCTTGTGTTGACATGATCTAGCTAGGAAAAATATTAAACCTACAGTAGACATACTTATAGTATAGGTCTTCATATTTAATCCTAATTAATTGCTAGTTTCTAGTAAAATTAATTGGGGTAAAAATACATAACATATGATCATACAAATGTTTACACAATATTCTCATGCTAGGAGGAAAGTAATAAAAATATTAAACCTATTTCTTGACACTTTTTCACTATGCTAAACTATTTTTGCTAAAATAAGCATATGTAACTTGCCATTTTTGTAGTGGTAGCTTTACTCATCCAAATGGCATGAAATATGTATAGTAGACTACTAAGGTCATTTGTAGGCTACTAGTAATTTTCTCATAATTTATTAAGCACTAGAAATATTTATCCTTTAAATCACCTTATTATATAAGGAAATTGATAAATGAATATAAATTAGTTAATGTTCAACCATAATAGTTTTCTATGGTGCTTGTGATGCATATGATCTATTGATGTTATTAGTTAGGCTTAGAAGTAATTGGTTGTATGCAACTAGTTAATTATTGCTTTTATAATTCAACTAGATGGCTGCATGTATAGTTTCAGGTTGTGATGATAATTTCATGATAATAATGGTCTTTTCTATAAAACTTGTTAATAACAAAGTTGTAGATAAGTTACTTATCTACCTGGTATTAAATTTTCATAGTCATAGGTCTTATGGTTTAAGAATTATGGTTGCTAGAATCTACTGTTAGAAATGCTTGCTCTATGGATAGATATGAAACATTGAATTATTTGACCTAGATAACTACTTGAATCACCTTAAGATGATTAAAAGAAAGTTGTAGGAAATTTCATAAGATTTCCAAAAAGTCCACAACCGTATTATTTTGATGTGTATAACTCTAGTTATGGTCAAAACAAATAGCTACTATCTTGTAGTCCTAAAAATGATTTACATAGTGTTTGTTAAGTTACTATAGAAGATATATGCACCAACTCAGTAAATAAAAATGTAACTTGTTATCACCTTAATGCAATGATGCTGAGAACACTTATGAGGATGCATTCATCACATCATATCATATCATACATATCATTATATATGCATCCATGATATCTTATTTCATGTTCATGCATATAGGATCGTCCAAAGGGATAACTCTATTGGAGTTCAATGAAGAAGAGGAGGAACAACAGGAAACACCTTAGGCCATAGCTCTAGAAGAAGAGGAGCAAACTCTTGAGGACCTCCCTGAGTGCCTGGATCACAGGCCAACCTCCTTCCTCAAAGGCAAGCCCCGAAGCATTCGAAGTCTCCTATGTTTTACAAAACTTCACTTGACTCCTTTATGTTTGATGCATTAGGTTATAAGAGTTGAATTGAAACCACTTGGTGCATAGAACTACCTTGTCTAGATATATACACCTTTAACCCTATGTAGGTCTAGGATTGAATACATGCTTAGCCATGCTTAGACTGGTAGAAGTCGGGTGATTTCATGTCACCTATGAGATATAGGTGGATACCAAATCATGGTTGGCTATATTTTCTATTGTGGAATTGAACCAAGGGGTAAATATAACTAGAGGCTAGGCGAAATCTATGTGTAGGTTGACCCATGTGATTTTGTCTATGCCGATTACAGGACCATACCGTTGTTGGGTGCTTCTAACAAGACTGAACACATGCCTATCACTTAGCTGGTCGGATAACTCATTCTAAACACTGAAGCCTGAGAAGCTCAACTAAGGCTGGGCCCCATTCTATTAGAGTGCGCACTCTGTATGGTAGTAAGGATGTGCGGGGAGCCAGACATGAGCCCAAGGGAAGGCCGGGCCTGAATGTCCTAGGTAGCTGGTTCATCCCTGATTGTGCGGCGCTGGCGAACCTATGTAAATGTGGACTTGAGTTGTACCAAAGGTGACCTATGGTGACCATTGATCTGGTCTACCTGGGTTTATGTTAGGAATAAATTCCTAGCTAGGTTGAAATCGATTCGAATCGCTGTCCTCTCCCGAACAGTGAGAAACTTGGCTAGTACCAACATCGTAGTAACTGAATTATGGAATGATGGTTATGATGAACATGGAATTACTACACCAGCTTATGGTTACTATTGTATGCTACTAAATGATATACCACATGTTTGGCATAGGCTAGTTGTTAATCTAGAGATGAATAGCTATAATTAACTTGATGGCCAAATTAAAACTATATACTTGAATTGGTAAGCATTTTATGCAAAATGTTGTCAAGCTAGCTCCACTTATAAAGCCTTGCATAATCCTTGGAGTCACTTTATTTTTGGTTTATGATGGGTAAGTCTAGCTAAGTACCTTCTCATACTCAGGGTTTTATTCCCATTATTGCAGATGGTACAGTTATCATGGCTATTGCAAGAACTGCTTCTGTCCCACCATGGATGAGGAGTAAGCCCTAGGCAGGCATCTCTTATTATTCCCTCTCTTATGCTTTTGTGGAAGTGTGATCAGTGAGCTAGCACTATATTTAAACAATGTTGCTGATGTTAGGTTTCAAACTTTTAATTTGCTTCCACTACTATCTTACCTGAACATGGTTTGTAATAACTTTAATTCATACTCTGATGGATGAACTGTATTTGTGAACTTTATGTAACGTGTGACATGTATGTTGAATCATGCATGATCTTGGTTGTATGTTGGTTGAATCAAGACCCTTCACGGTACTCAATAGACTACCGAGTTTATTTGGGCTCAAGTATGATTGTGCGACCGCTTGCGAGCTGCCATTGTACTTGTGCTCTTATAAATTGGTTGGTTCTGCTATGGCCAGACCATATATTAGGTGTCCGACTAGCTCTTTTATCTTGGACATGCAAAATCAATAACCAAAGGACAGTTCGCCCCCCTCGTTTTGCCATAGGCCGGACATGCAAAAAAGGGTCCAGAAGCAGAAGGGCAACAAGATGAGTTAGGCAATGGTTTGAACTTAGTTAATTGTGGTATGTATCTAGATGTCAATAATGCTAATGTTTCTCAATCTGTAATTGGCAGTGTGCTTGTTTATTCAGTGTTTATATCAGTTTGTTCATTTCATCGCAGTGGTGTTCACTGTTCAAAGAAAGCCATTACCTATGCGCCCTCATCAAAATCACATTCCAAAATACATGAAAAGTAGTAAAAAATAGTTAAAACCGCCATTGTATTGATTCCTAATATTTACTATTTGGGTACATGAGGCCATTCGAAATAGACCAAAAGTGCACTACAACGCACCGGCCATTGTACTACTACTAGTTCCTACTACACCTACTACTACTTTACTAATTAACACATACTGATTGATGCCGCTATCCCCACCATCACCATTGTGGCCTCCCTCCTCCTCGTCCTACTCTGAGGAGGAGTCATCCTCGTCCTCCATGATCGTGTGGGGGGATGGAGGATTGAGCCTGCGCTTATTATAGCATGGCATGGGGACAAACCCTAGCCTAATGGTCTTGGTGATGTTGTCCACCTCCTCTACCAGTGCCTCCTCCTCCTCCTCCTCTACTACCGTTGATGCTTCCTCATCCTCATCGTCGATAGGTTCCCCATCGTCTTTGGTGGGCTCCTCCACCAGTAATGGATAATCCTCACGCTTGGGGCTTGGCATGAGTTGATTCACCTCCTCGCTGTCCTCATCTTCATAGTCGATGGAATACTTATTGGATGACCAGTGCCCCAATGCTCGCTCTATGCTATAGAAGGCGCTGGTGAGTAGGGATCAGAGGAGGTGATGTGATGGACTGGTAAGTTGAGTACGTATGAGAGAATACCCTAGTAGGTCGTGCTCTCTACAACCTATTGGTCATTTTAAAGAGGAGAGCCAAGCAGTTGCTCTCCCATTGGATGTGATGCTCGAGGCTTTGTGGTTGGTTGGCATCCCCTGTTTCACGTTTTGACTCCTGGATTTGGAAACAGTGTACATTCAATACACCCGGTAATCTGAACCATGTCGTCGTTGCAAGTTCCCACGGTAGTTCATAGAGTGTATTTAAGAACTCCTACTATAACCCCTGCTCAACCACCTCCCCCACCTCCTCCTCAATCATCCTAAGTCGATCACACCGCTCCCCTTCTCCAACATCTGTCTCGCCGCCGTCCACATGCCATAGCTCCATCCACGCTGGCAATCATGTCACTGACGGTGCTCCCTATCGACATACAAATTGAGATCACCAGCCACCTCGCTGCGACCTCAGATCAACCCATGGATGACCTCCGTAGCCTATGGGTGACTTTCTTGTCCGTGTGCCGCATCTACAGCCACCCCACCATCGCTCGGCATCTGGCACTAGATCGGAACAGACACGAGAGGATGGGGGCAGACCCCATAAAATACTATGCCCTCTTTGCTAGCCTAACCCAAGTCAGCAACCCAGAGGCTTGATTTCTCACCAGGATACAAACCGCATTCATGGAAAAGCACAGCCCCTAGCCATGCCTCGACAATCTCACCCACGCTGCCGATGGTGGGCACAATCTGGCGGCCTATCTGGTCGCCATATTGCTCTATAGGCACAATGGCAGTGCCGATGATGACAACATTGTGAGGCGGTGCATGAGACGGGTCAAGGGCGAGGAAGAATCGTGGCGGTGGTGGTGGCGGGCAACGGTTGTGGACCAATGAGTAGGTGGCTAAGTAACAAGGGGTGTGTGCTATGCCATCGCCCCACCATCAAGGTGATCTATAATATGACATGGGGATGATTGTCGCTACTACCACCGGCACAGGTGCATAGCGATCTTCCTTGCGTAGGCGGTGCTTGCAGCGATGCAGATGGATGGGAAGGAAGGGCTATGTATTACAGTGAGGATTGTAGGCTTTGTCAAGAAATCCATTTGTTCAAATGGGAATTTGGAATAAGAGACTAGTAATTCACTCTTTACGTGCGAGAGTGAGTTACTCCCTCCGTCCTGAAATGTAGTGTATTCTAGCATTTGAAATTTGTCCTCAAATATAGTGTATTGTACAACTTTTGATTTCCTATTTATTTTGCTTTTCTATTGTTTTGTTTCAATTATATTTGTTTCCTTTAGGGATTCAATGAAAGTACTAGTACGGAACAAGTTTTCCTATATAACGTGAGATGTGTCCGGTCCGGTCAGATTTACAATGCTCAGACTTTCTTACATGTGCATTAAAACTTGAATAGCTATGTGGCTCCTCCATTAGGCATTAGATCGATGCGAGACTGGATCGGATGAATTTTGTTATGCATGTTTACCACACTATAGATCAAAAAGAGAACCAAAAAGATACCTGTAGGTAAAACCAACCAACCGGGGATAGAAACTGGCTACCAAATGACAACTGGTTCAGTAGTAGTAGTAGTCATGAGTGGCTTTGATCTATGTTGAACCCAAATCATCTTATTTTCATGACTGCTTCAATCTTCAGTCTATAACTCGTCAGTCTTTATTGAACATGTAAGAACCTTGCAGCGAGGAGCAAGTCTTGCCTTAGTCTAGTGTAGAGCTGAGTAGCCACTTGTGTGTTGAAATGTTATTGCACACATAAGAAAGTTCGACCTCTATACATTTGGTCATGCCTAACAGTATCCTCCATAGTTTTTTCCTTGTTTGGACACGTCTGACACATAAGAAACTCCCAGCTCCCAACATAAGGAAGATACATCAAATGCAACGTGACATAACATCAAATGGAACTTTATTTACTCCTCTACTAATGACTCCGAGAACAAGGGAACATAGGACTAAAGTTTAACAACAAAGATCCTAGGGTGTTTGGTTTAGGTGATGAAAAGAGACTAAAGCAGTAAAAAAGACCAGAATGCCCATATTAATTGCCTAGGATGTTTATTGCTGTCGTAGTATTGAGGGGCAGGGGTGTCTTTTTTGGCCCTCTGCATGTCTTTGTTTAGTTTTGTTTAACTTTGTATTAGGTGGGTTAAACTCTACTGAGCATGGTGTAGATCAGGTCCTTTGGTCATTTGGTAGACAGTTTCTAGCCCCTGTTGGTTGGTTTTGCCTGCAGGTTTCTTTTTGGTTCTCTTTATGATCTTTAGCCTGGTAAACATGCATTACAGAATTCATCCGATCAAGTCTCGCGTCGATCTAATGCCTAAAGGAGAAGCCACATAGCTATTAAAATTTTACTGCATACGCAAGAAAGTCCGAGCATAATAAATATGACTAGGCCAGACACATCTCATGTTATATAGGGAAACCTATTTTGTACGAGTACTTTCGTTGAATCCCTAAAGGAAACAAATAAAATTGAAACAAAACAACAACAAAAATCAAAAGCTACAGAATACACTATATTTGAGGAGCTCAAACTACTTCAGCAGTACTTTTCAGTGAATGCATAGTGTTTTTCTCTCACAACAAATTAGCATAAGCATCAGCATAAGCCAAATTTCAACGAAATGAACAGGGCCTTGTTTCGCTAAAATTTGGCTTATGCTGATGCTTATACTGATTTGTTGTGAGAGGAAAACACTATGTGTTCACTAAAAAGTACTGCTAAAGCCAGAATACAATATATTTTAGGACGGAGGGAGTAATTTACTCTCTCATGTAAAGAGTGAACTACTAGTTTCTTATTCCAAGTTCCCATGCAAACTAATCAAATTCGTGGTGAAGCCTACAGTCCTTGCTACAATACACAACTCTTCCTTCCCATCCGTTTGCATCACCGCAAGCGCCGCCTATGCCCGGAAGATCACCGCGCACCTATGCTAGTGGTGGTAGCAGCTACTTTCCCTAGGCCCACCTCATTTTGTGGATCACCTCGGTGGCCACCTCGCGGTGGCACAGCACACACCCCTTGTTGCATAGCCACCTACTCATTGGTCTACCACCCATCGCCGCCACCCATGATTATTCCTTGCCCTCAACCCGTCTCATATACCACCTCATAGTGTCGTCATCGTGGGCATCGCCATTGTGCCTATAGAGCAATATGGCGACCAAATAGGCCGCTAGATTGTGCTTGGCATCGACAACCAAGTGGGGTTATAGTAGGAGTTCTTAATACCCTCTTCGAACTAGTGTGGGATCTCACAACGACAACATGGTTCAGATTACCCTATGGGTGGGCGACCAGGTGGATGAGACTATTTAGATTACCGAGAAATGTGGAGTTTTCTGGTTCTCTTTCTGATCTACACATTTCTTTCTATTCATATTTTAGTGAACACGCAAGAAAGTCTGAATGCCATCCATTTGATCTCGTTAGACAGCTGCGAGTAGAATTATTGCCTAGGTACGATGTCTTTTGATCTTGTCGGACACGTCTCAGTAGTAGTAGCAGTAGGATGAGTGGCTTCGGTCTAATGCAGCGAACCATGTAGCGATGATTTTATTTGGACAAGTCTCACCTCCATCTAATGCAGAACGGAGGAGGTATAGCTGTTGAATTTTTTTCTATGCTCGTAAGAAAGTCCACCCGCTATACATTTCATCTCGTAGGACAATATATAGTGTTGTCTGTACATTTGAAAGTCGAAGCAAATTGAGTGTATTTGTTCATAGCTGACAAAAGTACTCCTGGCCCCATGTCATACATTAAAAAACATTAATTTTTTATGTGAGTAGAACTTGCCTGATTGGCTGTGCTACAAATAGCAGCTACACCGGCTATGGCTTCATGCATGAAGTAGTAAGGTACGTCAGTTGGATTCATGAAGCGGTAGCGTCAACCACAGCCTAGGGAGTGCAGTTGATCATAACCTATGAAACCATATACAGTAGCCATCTCTAGCTAGCTGTTGCCCCTCGGCTGTTGTGAGCCTACGACTGCTGGGGTTGGAGTGCACTGTATACTTCACTAGATGACAGAAGGCACGACCATCTAAAATATTCACTACTCAGATACTAGTAATGATGAACGTCGTGCAATCATGTTAGAAGCCTGTTCCAGCACTAGCGTCCCTATGTGTACAAAGCCTGGCCTCACTCCCATTGTATAGCCATCTCTAGCTAGCTGACTGGCTCTGCTCCTTCAACCAAGAGAAATTGCTTAATAGGGAATCAACTCCTCTTCACTCTTTGGTCTGCCTAACTGCCCCTTGACTGCTGTGAGTCCTCTTCATAACCACACCAGGCTTTCAAGACTCAAGCGTGTCATGGTGGTCAAAAGCTCTTCTTCTAACACTTCTTGTGTCTAGCTTTTCTATGCATTCACTTCACCCTTGGCAACCGTGCAAGGTCTATTTGGGAGGAGCGTCCCCCTTCCCTCAAAGATTCTAAATTTTGACCAAATATATATAGATAAGTATTGATGATTATGATGCGTAATAAGTATCATTACATTGATCTTAAATTATAATATTTTTATAATAAGCCTAATAGGAGATCTAAAGATTCTATGTCAAACTTTGTTCAACTTGCCAGAATCTTGCAGCGAGGAGGCCTGATTGGTTGGCTTCCAAAATTTGTCAAACCGAAGAATTGGCATGCCATGATTTTTGCTATTGATTGGTTTGCTACCAAAACTTGCCAACCTCCCACATTCGGCTTGCCAAATCCATGGAATTTTTTTTACCTAATTTTTGATTGCCAAATCCATGTCATGGCAAATTTTGGCCACAAACCAATCAGCCCTAGAGAGGGATGTTGTCACATGTACGGTGTACCTTCTTCTATTTGCTTTTTACTTAAATTCCTCAAAAAAGGTAAAGTTTTGTCTCCTATAACTTGGGTCCAGGATCTTGTCTCCCCCTCTCTTTTATAAATTGGCAGGAGTAGCATTTGTGTTTCAAACTGGTCGCCCCCTCCTCTCTCTCTCTCCCTCTCTAGTTGACCCCTTCCCTCAGTGCAGCTCTATCGATGCCATGTCCCACTAGATGCAATCCTCTCGCGGTAGCACTGTGTCAAACAAGATGCATGGACAGAGCAGCTCCCGGACAATACATCGGTTGTCAGATCTTGTTGGTGAAGAGACTGGCCTTCCATAGGTGATTTGCCCCCGCTGTAAGCTTGCTAGAGTGATTGAGCGACGATCTATGAAAGAAAACCTAAACCTTGGTCGTGTCTACTTCAAGTGCCTGAGGAATGGGGTGAGCTTCTTATTTGTCACTTCTTTGGCTATAACTATTGCAATGCTCGGTTTAATTTTTTTAAACAAATTTGTGTAGTATCTAAAACTCTATGGTTACTACATATGGCAGCGATAGTATCTTGAGGATTTGAAAAAGTCAGGCATGATCCAAGTTAGGCTAATGGACTTAGAGGATGAAGATGAGGAAGGAAGCGAAGGCCACTCGAATGCGCAGAGGTGATAGGAAAGCATTGGAACTCACCATGCAGAACCTATAGCGAAAGTTGAACATGTTTTTTCTTTGTTGTGTTCTGGTTGTTGGATTTGGAATCATGTATATGTTGTATTGAAGTAGGTCATCAACATGTTAGATTTGGAATGCTCTATTTCATACTACCTCAGAGGATGTATGAAGAATAGGAACTAATGTCCTTGGTTTGTGAAGGGTGTTTGGTTGTTTGTAGATGTGGATACAAGCTTAGCTGAGATTGTGTTTAGTATGCTAAATCTTAGGTTGCACGAGTGGATGTAACTTGTTCAAAAGGTGTTTGGTTGTCTGGGTTCTATGAGGAGAGTTACCTTGCATCTAAAGAAGGTGAGCTTACTCGCTCTATGCTGAGATTGGCAGTGAGTAAATTTTATAAATCCACAACTCATACCAAAACACAACTTTAACAACCATTAATAATATTCATGGTACACACTGCACAGACATTAGCTTACATTACAAACAAGTTAAAGTTGCTGCAAAATAATGACAACATCCATCCAAGAAAATCAAACAATATTGATCCATTTAAACATGTCATGATAGAGAGATGCATCATGGAACTTTATTTACTCCTCTGCTAATGACTCCAACTTTGAGAATAAGGGAACATAGGAAAGATAGTAAGGTCTGCCGTTGATTTCTGGTAGAATGCCACGTTCCAAAAACTAACTATAATGTGTAGGGATGACATGAACTTTTCTGCTATCCATGTTATATGCGATAATGTCATTTCCTCCCAACCCCAACAAAGAGAAGCAAATTCCATTTTGGGTGAACCATTGAGTAGTACTCATTAACATCGTAGTACGAGTAATAACTAAATTCAATGTTAGTCTATGCAAACACCTTCAAAATGCTGACAGTGTGCTTCAATGTCTATTTATTAGTACCATAGTCTTCAAGGATCCAGATTGAAAGTTTGGACATATTGCGACCATGAACAGTACATACACACAAGTGACCCTGAGCTTGATTGATGGAGGGTGAAGAACCACATGGGCAAGAAATTTTCCTCCATGTCTCTCCCTCCATATCCACAGCAAGTATCTAAGGGTAAAACCCTAAGTACCCCATAATGTGTAGACAACCGTTAAGATACATAGTTTATGATGATCTCATTTCTTTTTATCTCTTAATTGCCACATAAGTATTCGATCCCCATTTAGATTCCTTATAGATCCATGCTATAGTTTTAGATGAGTAGATATCCACACCCTTTCACTCATCATCCTGCTCCTCTTCTATATATTCAATCACATGGAAGTGCGAGGAGGCTATCGGATCGAACCCCAATTGAGCCTCACCAATAGAATGGATGCTAGGCGGTAGTTCCTTGCACTTCTTGGTTGCTAGATTGCAGATGCCATAGCGGTATAATCCATCAGCCCCTCAGCACCAGTATAGGATGAGGCCGTTGTAGATATCTGAGATAGCTACATTGTCCAAGGTGAAGAGCAAGAAGGACAAGGACGGGTGTTCATCGATGACTCTGGTGTAGCATCGACAGCCTTTGTTAGTGTCATAGAAGAAGCCGGCCAGAGTCCTAGGCAACACCTTATGGTTGTTGTAGTCCTTGATGAGGCGGTTCTAGGAGCGATAAACACATTTGCGGTAGAACAAGGAGCGGGTGGGGAGGCGGTAGAGGATCTCGACAATGGCATCATCTGTGAGACTGGCCAATGCGTTCCTCTTGTTGGGGGCCTCCTCTATTTCGTCTATGTGTAGTAGGATGAGAGCTTGCTCAGTAATGAGATCACTGAAGAGGAAAATAATCCAATAAAGATCCAATAGTGAAGTCCACAACTCATACCAAAGTGCAACTTTAACAACCATTAACAATTTTCATTGTATGACCTCAAACAAATTTAGAGTAGCACCACATAAATATATTAACTCAAACTAGAGTAGCAGTTAATGGAGCTATAACCATTACAATTCCAGCTAAGTCAAGTCTATCCATCACACTTACAATCAGTACACGAGCTCA